>NC_056735.1:1911101887-1911161887 GCF_019279795.1 Protopterus annectens
GATTTCACCTAATGGGCTACCATTACCGATACTGTAGGCATGTAATCTGATGTAATAGGCATCACAAGGTAATATCGTAGTCCTCACTCCCACCCAGAGGTGTGAGTGTCAGATGCAAATGCCAAATGCAGTGCAGTTGAAAGTGCGGGAGCAAGCGGGCGTAAGCCTGTTTGGCCACCAGTATGGGAGTACTACACTGGTGAAGCAATGTAGAGGCTAACTGAGTGTAAGAAACTGTAACCGGAGGTTAGCATTGCTTAGCTCCGAGCAAACCCACTCACACCCACTCATAACTGCTTGAATGTTCCTTAATCACTCCATATCCAATGGCCTTGTTCTGCCCAGCAACAAAATAAATGGTCTCTGCAAGGCTTAAATCCAGGACCCTGTAACACAGCTATTGTGATTTACCACTAAGCCATGGCAGATATACAGACATTGGATCTTATCACAAAAATATCATCCAGTGCTGTCATTCAACAATATAGGAAATGTATTCCATCATATAGATGCGTGTGTGTGTGTTTATGTCCAGATATAGATACAAACATATATATAAATATATCAAGAACATGCAATGTGACAACAAAGCATTACAAAGTAATGAAAAGGGAAACACCAACAATGCCTGTATTATGTAATGGTGTTGTCCTATGTAGTATCAAGACTCCCTCAGACAGACATATGTCATTAATACATGCAAACATTTGTACATTGGCCATATATATCACTCTGTGAATTTTATTCACATTAACACAACAGTTCTTGTCCAATCATTATGTAAGAACAGCACTCTTGCATAGAGGGATCGGTAGTGTTGTGTGTACAATGGGGTCATCTGCATCACATGTACCTGGAATCTTTAGGAGTCATGTACATACCAGGATTGTGTGCCTGAGAGACAGGGGTGAGGACAACTGGAGTATGTTGTGATGCATATTAAAAGGGTTACATGACATGTGTGTGAAATGGACAGCTATGTATGGGGCAAATGTTGTTCTAGGAACCGATTGGCCTTTTGTTTCCATAGGGTGAGAGTGGGATGTTGAGTAAGAAGAGTAGGTATGCTCGTGGAGGATAGGTTGGGTAGGATGACAGACAAGACAGCATACAGGGTCAGTATGTGACACATGTGGGGAGATACACCTTGGATGGGGAGGGATGTTCGGCAGTCACAAGCCCATGAGCCCCCAGATGGAAACAGTGGGATGTAGGTCCCCAGCCATGGGCAGCCACCACTGCACCAAAACATCTGCAAAGGTGGCAGTGCTGGGGGCTGTCTAGGAGGGGCAGACTCACCTTGTAAATGTGACACTTTGCCCTTGAGCTGGTGTATCTGGCCTTGAAACCCCTTATTGAGCCCCCTATGCACCACATCCATGACTGTATGACAGCGGACATGTTCCTGTCTGGACCTGCTCTTAGGGGGGACAAGCCCCATCCTCAGTGGTGGTTCCACCAGAAGGTGGTGCAGAGCCAACAGAGGTGGAGGTCCAAGGCTGGGCCCCAGATGTGCTGGTGCCCGGTGCCATGGCCAGCTGAAGTGGGACAGGAGGTTCCGCCGGGACCTCCAAACCCATACAGCCTATGGTATTGCAGTTTAAACACAGATATGGCTTAGTAATAGTCAACAGCATTCAGGATTACTTATAACAGCATGCATAGATATGACCATCAACCCAACACAACAGATGGTATACATTTGCAGAGAGAACACAACACATGCATATATACTGCATGACATCTGTACAAAGTGTAGAAGACTATGAGACTGCAGCTATGAACAGTGGACCATTATTGGCATGTCACTGAGAACCCCAGACAGTATCTGTCATACCACTGTTTCATGTGACATATGTCCAATCAGGGATGCAATGACAGTAACTCATCACTGTCACATGTACTGACTGCAATCCTCACACTATGCTCCTGCAGTTTACAGATGAGTGTTCAGTGAGTAACACAGGAAACAAATGGTTCCACACACTGACCAGTCCACAGATGGCCCTACAGATGGGAGTATCTCACAAGCAGAGCACTATCTTGTCAGTTTTAAAATGGCAGAATAGCCATTACCAACAACTTGTTAAATAGGCAGTAGTCTCAATGAAGCAGAGCTACACTTACATGCTGTAGTCATGTCTGGCACATCACCCTTCTGTCTTTAGGCTATTTCCCACTGTGAAAGTTGTTTGAGGAACATCCAGATATCACCTGTGATGCCATTTAATAAACATCAGATCCAAGTACCATTCACAGCGACTGTCATGGGCAAACACCAATATGATGTTCCTAGATATTGTACTGTGTTTCCATGCGATTGGCTATGGGAAAATCATCACAGCTGTTCCACATGCAATCAGCTAGAGAAGGACTGCAATAGGTGCAGAGGCCATCACCTGATCATGACCATCACTTACAAAACACAAGCTGCTGCTGAGCAGGTGTACAACTCCACATCCACAAGAGAGTGTGTGGGAGTGACAGACAGAGGCAAAGTACATCAGACAAGGGCTGGGAAACTAAAACCTAAGCATCATCTGTCACACACCTACTAGTACAGGGGTTCAACCCCCTGACTGACTAGTCATTACTGTTACAAGTGCATGCAGATACTCCATGTGCCACAAAGCTGACATGTTGGTGTGCTGTAAGAACATATATGTGTGCTGGTGAGCAACATCTGCAACAGAGATATAGTAGACATACATTAGGTGTAGCACACATGGATGTCCACATGAACGGATGTCATTGTCAACACAACCACACTCTCTAATGGACTCACATTGACACACTTTGCCAGGCCCACAAATACACTTCCTAACTACTTAGTTTGCCACACTGCAGTAATGCACAGGTACTACATGCAACACAGGGGATATCCGGAGGTTCTATGGGCTAGGGCATGTGAACGTGTCTGACATCAGTCGGTATGCCAATGGGAGTTATACTGGGTGTGACTGTGGTTGGGAGCATCATACCCCACATGCAGACACAAGGTGCCATTTCTGACATGCATGTGTGCATTGCTTCATGGGTGTGTAGTGGTTGGCTGTGCAAGATGGCTGTACAAGGCTGGGTGCGGGGTAATCCTTGGCATCACACCACCCGGCAATGGTGTGCAGTGTGGTACAGGGGTGTAGTGTCTGCAATGTCCCACACAGATGGGTATTGTATGAACTGTCCTGACATCTTGGTTACCATTGTGTATGGCCATAGCTTTGCAATGCATGCCATGTCTTTGTTTGATAGTCCTTGACATGGACATTGCCTGGAATGTGCACATCCCACAATAATGTACAGTGACATGTACAAGTGTACCTGGTTTGGCTGGCACATGTTGTGTACACAGACTGTTATCCTCAGATATGCCAATACTGGGCTGGTGTGGCAGGACCTGCTTATAGAGAACAGGTTGACCTTACACCTGCATTGATAGCATGATACAGATATTCCCTGGTTTTAGTGGCATCGGTCCACATAGGGTACATGTGTAAGGCAATGTGTGGCCTCTGTGGATCACATTTGATGGCACCACATATGTTGCAGGCATCCAGTGGGGAACATAGTGAAGGCACATTGTCTGCAATTATGTGCCTATTGTACTGCTGTACAGGGTGCCATGCCCTCTGCAGCCCACTGCAATCACACCATGCCTACTATCTGTCATCAATGTGCAGGGTACTAGCAACTTCTTCTTCTTCTTCTTTCGGCTTTTTCCCGGTTAGGGGTCACCACAGCGGATCACCTTGTCCGCACATTGAATGGCAGTGGAGTTTTACGATGTCGAGTTGCCAGCCCGGCACCCAACCTTCCACAGAAGGCACACTCACACGCACACCCAGGGCCAATTTAGAGTGTCCAATCCACCTGCAGCATGTCTTTGGGATGTGGGAGGAAACCGGAGCACCCGGAGGAAACCCACGTGACCACAGGGAGGACATGCAGACTCCGCACAGAAGGCACCCCAGCCGAGGATCGAACCGGAGAACCTCTTGCTGTGAGGCGGCAATGCTAACCACTGCACCACCGTGGCCGCCCGTGCAGGGTACTAGCAACATAGTAGGATATTCTAGGCAAGTGTATTTGTGTATGATACATGGGTTGAGAATGTATTCCGGGTAATTGTAGGGTTGCATACTTTGTTCACCAGGCTTTTTGCCAGATGTAGGGGTATGGCTTGCTAGCACAGTCCCTTGGATGACTGACATCTGTACTGCTTGTGAGGTGGACATTGTGACATATACTACGGACCCCATGTAGGAAAACTACAAAATCCGCTCCCCAACATGTCCAGTGGTTAGACACTCACAGCCACTTCCACACAGGCTCTGACTGTCACACACACACACACACACACCTGCATGTCTTGGAATAGAACCCCTACCTAACTAGTGTATCACACTACAGCATTACACAGTTACAGCACGCACTATGGAGATTACTGGATTACAGAAGTCTCAGAGGTGTATTACTAGTTGGGTGACAACAGCAGGATTGCTAAAGGTGGTTATGTGAATTGTAAAAAGTGTGCATACTCTAAAAAGCATTGTTTCTTTCTCAGGTAGACAGAGACACACACACACACAGTTGACCTGTCTGGAATTTGAACACCTACCAAACTACTTTAACACATTACAGTATTATGCAGTTACAGCATGTGCCATGGAGATTACTGGGTTAGAGTAGTCCCAGAGGTGTATTCGTAGGTGGGTGACATTAGCGGGATTGCCAAAAAGGGCATTTCAAGTGTACTGCGAGTTGTACATGTCTATTACCTGCGTGTACCCACTGCTTACTGTCACAAAAACACATTTACACCTGCTTACAACTGCTTAAAAGTGACTTATGCAGTCCTAATTGACAGTATCAACAAGGCTTGCAGGTCTTGAACCCTGGACCAATCACACTGAGGTCACTGGATGTACCACTAAGCCATCTGGGTTGTATACATGTTGCATGGAGTCTATAATGCGCATCTTACTACAGGCATTCCACAGTACTGAAAACAAATGGGACAGTCACTTTGTGTACATATGTACAGTACCCTTGAATGTACTGTACTCTGTGAAACAATAAAGACAAGTCTACATCTGTACAACTGTCATAACTACATATATATATATATATATATATATATATATATATATATATATGTGTGTGTGTGTGTGTATGTGTGTGTGTGTGATGTGTACACACACACACACACACACACACACACACACACACACACACACACACACACACACATTTGAACACCCTTTGTGACACAGAAGGGTTCCAAAGGAACTGATGTGTACACAAAACAGAAGCATCTCTTGTGTTATAACATTTAAATCTTAAACAGTTCACCAGAGAAGGGATGGTTGTTGTGTATGTAGAGTTTGGGGTGGGGAATGATGGCTAATGTAATCTACCCCGGGGATTGTGGAGTTAGCGTGGGGGAATGATGGGTATGGACTTACACCCCAGCGATGTCTGTGTCACCGCTCAACAGTGGCACAGGAAAATAACATACCCAACTGTAGTCGTGCTTGACTGTGTATTCTTTACAATTCCTAACTATGTAATACTTAGTAGACACCGGTCATCACAGATGGCTACCATGGTGTGCTAAAAGACATTACACATGTGTATTCCTGGCTACAGGGTAGTCACACAAACAAGCATGCACACATTTGCCAGTACTGTGCATACACATCTTGCCTCTGTCAAGGTAACTAGTACAGTGATATGCAGTTGGGGTATGTGCCACAGAACAAATACAATTACACTTACTCTGATTCTACTTCTGAGCTGGGTGACATCACAGGACTGATTACTTGCAGTGGGGAGGGGGGAAGAGAGAGGTTTAGCAGTTGACAAGGATAATAGCCAGTGCAAAAGGAGGTATCTCTTTGGAATGCAGCAAAACCCGCTGTCATGACAGGATGCAGACACAAATACACACACACACAACCACACTCAGCCATTTGCTGACATACACACTCAGGCATTTGCTGAGACACACACACACACAAACACACTCGGCCATTTGCTGACACACACACTCAGGCATTTGCTGTCACACACACAAACACACACAGTTGCCAATGGTGGGATCAGAACTCCTGCCTATCTACAGATCACTATTACAGTAGTGCACAGTTACGAGCTGCACCACAGAGACTACACATTTCAAGGCAGTCAGACTGCCCTCCTAAGATTGAAGACAACAACAGGGAGACTGGCAGTCACGAAGTACATAGCTGTAAACCTGTGTGTTTAAAGTAGGTGTCCATTACAACCTGTATGCACAGACAAGACACATCATCCACAGGTAGGCCTGAAAGGTATAGTTGTAGCACAACAGGAACCTGAACTGGAGTATGGCCATATGTGGCAGAGACAACTACTATCACTATACAGGGTTACAGTGGGCATGCTCATACACTTAGTAGCACAGGGCCATTTGGGATGCATTATGACTACAACTACACAAGGTTATACTGGGCATGCTCATACACTCATATGCTCAAATTACACAAGGTGGCAGTGGGTATGCTCATACACATAGTAGCACAGGGCTGTTTGGGATGCACTCCGATTCTAACCACAGAAGGCCACAGTGTGCATGCTCATATACTTACATGTACAGAACACGTTGTAATGGACTCCTACTGTAAACACACAGGTTTACAGCTATATACATCTTACCTGTCAGTATATACGCACATCATACTGGTTTACTACCTGATACCTGTATGTGGCCCGTAAATGATATATCTGTGTCTGTGTGGTACACATGCATACATGTACATGAAGTACTGACATATGTATGTTAAGTATACACATTCATGCATGTGTGGATGTGACAGACAATAGGTTACCTGGGTCACACAGGTGGATGCTACCTACAGCATGTGTCACACACTTTGCTGCCCTGAAAGGCATACATTGATAGCAGGTTGTGGACAGTGGCATTATACGTAGAACAGTGGCATGTGCAAGCATAATGTGTGAGCCACATTGTGTAAAGGTACTGAGGTGCAGGTATCAAGATGACCTCTCCCGGCTGTGTTAGTAGTTATCATTATTAGCAGGGCTGGTACGCCAAGTATATATCACATTGGTCATATACACAATTTCTGCTGCTGTCCGTCACCTTACATGAGGCATTTGCTACCAAGCACATTACTGTCACTCGCAGTGATGTCATGGTATGAGTGGCAGTAATGTAGACCAAAACAATGAGCCAATGTCTTGCTGTTATTATGAGGTTGTCCAGTGTCTATCATTCTGGGCTGTCATGACTGAACGGCAAGCCTTCATCATAGAGCACATGCATCCATGTTTCATGTGTGTGGATAATACCTAGGTCACATTTACCAAGATAGCCGCATTCCAAGGCAAATGTCCTACACATAGAAGTAACATCCTGACACCTATAAGACAATTGCATTGGATGCTTACGCTAACCAGTGCTAGATGTGTGGCTTTAGTAATCCATTTGCTCAATGTGGAACCTACAGTGGGGAATACTGACATCCGTGCAGTGAGGAACACCTGGGTGAAGGCTCTGTAGTGCACAATTGCACTGCCACTATATAACTCAGATCCAGACATGTGGGCCATAACAGTGGAATGGACCATTCCAGGTGGTGGTGTACACATATTCATAAAGACTACTCACATGTAAAGATCACTACTCCGACATAATGCATCACAGATGAGTCAGGTACAGGTGACAGTGGCAAATGCTGCATTCTAGTTTGTATCCTCATATACATCCACCACCTTGTCCCCAGACTACCAACACACATCCATATGTGGTATGACATTGTATGGTAGACCACCAGATAACCCTCGATTGGTGGACTTTACCTAGGCCTACATCAACTGTGCAAAGTACCCATGTACAGACACAGCTGCATAATGTGACATGCAATGCAATAATACCACTGTCTGTAACCAGCTCAGTTGTACACATACCAGGGTCCCACAGATGTTGTCAGCATTAACACGGTCGACTCTTGCTGTACACCAGTAAACAACACCCTCATGGTTAGATATGACCTAACTGTACTTGTCCTGGGTATGTACATCCCACACTCATACAACATAAATGACATTACCATAGCTTTTGTTATCTTTTCTACATATAGGTGGCTGCAGTCATTACACACATGCACATGGCAGATAGCATGCTAACAGTACATAAGGTTTGATATCTATGTTAACAGAGGTAATATTCCCTCTCTACTGGTCACCCATGACACCTATCTTATCATGCAACACCCCATGTGGCATGTATGTCTTTAGACATGTCCACCTAATGCAAATGCTTACAAACATACCCAAATAACAGGATCATAGCACCTACACAAGGCCTGTACTGACAGACTCAGGGAAATCTAGCTCTGCTCTGTATGTTCTTGAGTAGTCACAGGTGATATGTTCATGACATGTACAGCCATGTGTGGTCACAGCTCCTACATATACCCCATGTCAACAATTGCAAGCCATGCATGCTGTGTGCTGTCTGGACATTAGCCTTAGTACCACAATAGCCCGTACATGCTGGGGTGAGATGTTTCTAAGCCACAGGCTTGAATGAGTGTACTGCCTAGCTTTAACAGAGCACATTGCTGGCACTCTTCCAGTAAACATGAGGTGTGTGTGGCAAATATGATGTGCTCACTGTTGACCATTACAGTGCCCTGGCTTCACCATGGCACTGTCAAGTAACAGTTTGTAGGAGCATGACATGGAATAATGCTGTGTGTGTCTCGCTGATATGTGCTGTTTTCATATATGTACACTTGGCTACTCGGTGAAGGTGGTGGTGTCCTACCAGTACATGAATACAACATCCGTTATGGTGTAATGCTTGGCTATGTTTCACACATGGCATGGGGAAGGTGTGAAATGTATCTTCTTGACCTTCTAGTGCACTTACTGATGTGGACCGCATATGTGTACATGTATTGATGTTTATGTAGATTCCATGTGTGTGCAGTGTCTGATGTCTGAAGGTGACTGTTGTCTTAGTACATCATGTTGTTGCAATACAGCATCAACATTGCCAACTGTATATGGTGATATGCTCTAAGTACAGTAAGCCATACATATGGTATGGACAGATGTTTGGACATGACTACTAAGTGGTGGACATGACTACTAAGTGGTGGGGCTTCTTTAAAGATGAATGATTACTGAGGATAGCTCACTGGTGTGTTACAACCATTCCTACAATAACCTGTGTAACTGCTAAGGTCAGGCTTTGTTAACTGAAGTGGAAGACAGACAATGTAGAATGCTGTAAGGGTGACACTGAAGGCAAAACTCATGACACATGTAACAGTAATACCTCCCCTGTGCATATATTGTGCATATATCAGCACAGTTGGCAAAGGAAGGAGTCAGTAAGCTTTGTAACAGATGCAATAGTGCTGTACTTCTGTAATACCTATCATGAGATAGGCAGGTGTTTGATTCACAGTACTGGCATGTGTGGTGTGTGTGTGTGTCCATATATGTCATGTATGGTTTACATCCCACATGTTATCACTTTCCTGAACACTGTTGTTGACACCAGTACAAAGTGAAGTGTAGAAAGAAAGGCAGAGGCAGGTGGTTGAACCTCACACATGTAACGTGCCGGTATGTGTGTGACATAGGTGTATATATTTGTGAATGCCACAGTGTGTGTGTGTGTGTGTGTGTGTGTGTGTGTGTGTGTGTGTGTGTGTGTGTGTGAGTGTGCGTGTGTGTGTGTATGGCTGTCCAGTCCCTGGAGTGAGGCTGTATTTTACCATAGTGAAATGTTAATGCCCCTCCCCTCATCCACTCAATGCAATCTAGCATCCCTGTTGATATCATCAATCATAGACAGGCATTCTAACCACCTGGTAACATGTACACCCTGGGGTGTGACCTGTTGTTACATAGCCTACTGATGGACCCCCCCCCCCCCACATACACTCACTGCATTGTAGTATCCCTGTCGATATCCTCGATCTTAGGCCATTCCAACTACCTGTACATGCATAATCTCAGTGGCGCATTTTGTAATTGCATAGTACTATAATGATGATATGCACATAGGCAGGAGTTCTCATCCAAACACTGGCAACTGAGTGTGTGGGTGTGTCTGTATTTGCATGCTGCCATGGCAGTGGATATTACTGCTTCCCAATGAGAAGCCACTATTTCCACTGGCCTTTACCCTTGTCATCTGGCATACCACTCTTTTACCTCCTCCACGCTCCAGGTAACTATACCTGTGATGTCACCCACTATGGATGTGACGGCTCTGAACACCATAGCTTACTACACAGCTATCATGCTCTTGGATCATTAGAACAGTAAACATAATTGAAACATGGGAGAATATAACTGTGATGTGGAAGCTACAAAATGCATGCAGGTATTGTCATACTGACCTGTGGGTAGTCAAAATATACATATGGGACATTAACCACAAACACCGACATCCCCCAGCATATGCAACTACACCTGAAAGAGGAAGGCAGAATGTCAAGATCAACATTCTGTTAGTGTTGTTATACATGATACATCCTGTCAAACGCACAAAATGCATTCCGAAACTGTAATACATGGTATACAATATCCTAGACCTAGTCATTACCAACATGAGTGACTGGTGTTCCACACCTGAAGCCAACTCCTTGTTGGTCTGATCCGACCATAAGCTTATCACCCTTGATATCCACATCCTGTCCTCACCCCCCATTAAGGAAACCACAGTAAAAAAATTCTCCAAAGCCAACTTCATGCTTCTTAAGACAGAAGTGCTGAACTTCATGACACCCATGCAGATGGACAATACAGTTACAACTGCTGAATCCTACACAAATGCACTCTATAAGCACTTACACAAGTGCATGGATCGTGCTATCCCAAACAGAACCAAGACGCTATCCTCCAAAAAATTGAAGTCAATCTGGTGGCTTATGTAGGCCCTTGAGCCGATAGCCTAGTACCTACCTATGAACCTATGTCTACTGCCTGTCAGCACTACTTAACAATATTAATCTACAATTGTCTACCTAATATGTTCACCCTGTGCATCAGACCATATGAGCATGTCCCTGCACCAATGGTGTGGATGACAGGGATGCGGCACAGGCATCATCATATGCACAAGGTGATAATGTTTGCAGAGGCCTAGGCTGTGCCATTGGATGACATCATGTGTGTGTGTTAGGGCCTGTGATATCATTGGCCATGTGTGGATGTTATGCATGTGTGTCTTGAGGTGCCCTACATTTGTTTCCAGTGTGTGTGTATCCATGCACACAGGTCTGGCATGTGGCTGGCCTACACAGGGGTATTATTGACAGCTGCAGACTGTACAAGGCAGGTTTCACAGTTCACGGTGTCCAGCCATGGCCACGTGACCTCTGCCTGCCAGGGGTTGCATGAGCACTACCAGGCAGAGGTCCAGATTGGGTACTGTCTGATGACACATGTCCACTGGAATCATGTCCCTGTTGGGACCATCCACGACCTCATGCATGTGGCCTGCTGTGTCCTGGTGTGGACTGCACAGCACCAGCTGCACTGCTGCTGCTACCACCACTATGGGAGCAGGCATGTGCAGTAGCATGTTCACGTAGACCTTCAACAGGTGATGTAGCTGACCTATGTCCACGTGCCCAACGCCTCACTCTCGCCAGATGTTCCAGCACAGACATTCCACGCTCAAGGATGGACATGCCATGGTCAAGGACTTCCACCATGTCACCCAATCGTCTATCTAAAACATCTGCAAGAGGATGGTAAGCATTTGCAAGTGCCTGGATGTTGTCAGTTAATGAATGGAGAGCAGCCCTCTGAAGCCTCAGACCTTCTCTGTTGTGTCATTTAGCACATGCCTGTGCCTCCATTACAGCCCAAAACATGTGTCTGGTGACACCAGCTGATGTGCTTTGTCTCGCAGGGGCATGTTGGTCAGTGGTCCTCCTACGAGCAGCGCTGGACACATGCCTGTGTGGGACATCACCAGTCAGTTGACTGGGATCATGGTGTGCAGGCACACATTCCATAGTCTCCACACTTCCCTGTTCCATGCCACCACCCGCCAACTGTCCTTTCTCTATGGCCATTGGTTATGGGGTATGTGTAGGCAGGGGAACTGTGTGCGAGGATGAGGGAGAGACAGGTGGAATGGCAACCAATGGCACATATTCAGCCCCTGACAACCCTGCCTGTGCCTCAATCATGCTATCATCATCACTGCTAGAGTCTGTGGGGACACTAACATCAGGTGGACCGCAGGAGGGCAACGCACCTACATCAACACCTGAGAGGGGAAAACAAGAACTGTACATTACAAGTTATACCAGACACTCACATACAGACACACATACACACACAGACAGAGACACACACGCACACACAGACAGAGACACACACACACATACACAGACAGAGACACACACAGACACAGACAGAGACACACACACACAGACACACACACACAGACAGACACACACACAGACGCACACACACACACAGACACAGACAGACACACACACACAGACACACAGACACACACAGGCACACAGACACACACAGGCACACAGACGCACAAACAGACACACACACACAGACAGACAGACACAGACAGGCACACACACAGACACACAGACAGACAGACACACACACACACAGACACACATGCTACATGCAGGTTATATGGAAATTGGCATTCAGCTTAGACTATTATAGCTTCAGCTTAGACACTTATAGTCGTAGTTATCATACATCCCTGAGTTGCACACAACAGCATGCATGCACCTTACACAATTATAGTGGTGGTTGGCATACATACCTGTATTGCACCCTTTGTGTTAGTAGCCTATGCCCCATACCTGCAACACAATGCATGCACTTTGCACCATAGCACCACACTGCCATGGTGTGTGCAACATACACCACATGTTAACAGACCATCGCTGACCTTTGTACATCTGCCACTGATGCTTTGTGTTGGCCACCACCCCTATGTGTGAGGACATGAGCAGTAGGGTATGTCGACTGCATGCTATGTTTGCCTGAGCCTTAGCTTGCATATCTCCCCCAAAGCAGTGCATGTCTGTTCAACATTATTCCACCTACCCCTGAGCTGAGTCTAGACATTGTGCATGTGGCTGTACACACATGTTTGACATGGCTGTCCCTACTTTGCAATGGTGCCACAGACCAGAACAGGTTTACAGTACACCAGCTTGCTGTGTGGCGTATGACCTTGCCAATCACATGTATTATGACATGTCTTCTGCTGATGTGTTGAATGACATGCATACATGTGTAACACAATGGTGTCATTTCCAATCTACAGTACAGTAATGGTGTCTCAATGCAGGGACATGTTATACTAACATGGGCCTTCAGCCGAAGCAATGTTGTCTGTCCACCCGACAAATATGCAGGGACATACTGCACATTGAGCTGATGTGCATAGCCATTGCAGGGCATCATGTGGCTTCACAATTGCTATACAGTGTGATCTACTGACACAATTCATAGCCATGACTATGTTCACATATGATACATATCTAATGTGACTCACGTCACTGAGGTGTATACACACTAAATCCTAAGGTGGAATGTGTGACACAGGTCACAGAAGGGTATACGGATGATATGCCTGCACATCTGTAATGATATTACTGATACCTGGCAACTATGCCCACACATGGCTAACTTAGCAGTACTCTATGTCCCACATGACATCTGTGTACCTCACACACATGAGGAGCAGGCATGACAGTGATGTCTGACACCGGCAAGGTAAATGTACTGTATCTGTGGCCTGGTGTGGTTGTATGTGTATGTCGTGCAACACATGTATGTATTTGGATACTGTATAGGTGAATGCTTCCATATTGTGACACACTCAAGATGTTCAAGACATGTTATGTGGTGGTTTCATGTTATGCCTACACAAGCTGTGCACAGGCCTGTATGATGTTTAATGTTTCACATCTGCAATATCACCATTACACAAATGTCATAGTTGTATTGTGTCGAGCCAATTTACAACAGGGTGTACACACATGTACATCACTTCTACTGTGTATGTTGCTTCATGTCTCTGACCATCCTCCATGGCCATGTGCATACATGTTCTGTCCAATGGTTGTGATGGCCATCTTATTTCATATATCAGTGTTATCCCATATGGCATACACCCATAGATGTCATATGTTCCACTGAGGACAGGGTTATCCAGACAAAAGGTGGTATATATGGGATGTGAGACATGTTTTGCAGGATAGTTGAGCAGTGTTGCTGTCAGCCCACTACATATTATGGACATGTCAGATAGCACATGACATTGTGTGACATTCATAGCAAGGGTATAATCCACAAGGGTGTATCCTGTGGGCCGGTCATACTCCAGCTCCAACACATTTAGAGTGTGTGCACACACATGTTCTCTGTACAGTACTGTTCGTATTCCCAACATGTGTAATGTTGATATGTAGTACCTGTCCCTACACTGGAACACACCTCTACCATTGTATTCACTGTTGTCCACACATCTGGCAATGGCAGTTTGGAAGGTTTAGTATAGGCGTTTCATATAGTCTTCAATTGTTTCACATGGGTAAACACTGTGATGCATTGCAGGTCTGACCAGTGTCCATTAACAGGACCACCATACATTATGTACGTGTGTGTTATGGCAGATAGCATGCAATTAATATGTTCTGTGTATTATCAAGCCTGGTAAATAATAACAATCTCACCTGACACAGGCTGCTGTCACAGCAAAACGCTGGAGGTACCTAAACAGGAGTGTCACAGCAGTAAGATCATTATCCACACCTGTGTGATAGCTACAGGGTGCAATGTCCATGTTAGCACATAAGCCAGTACAATACATTATACTATGGAGTATGCACATCTGTGCAAACATAGAGTAGAAGACTATAGTATGTGGCATGTGTGCATACATGCTTTGCATATGATGTTACATTACATATTGTACAGTAACTCATGTAACTATGTGAAATATAGTTGTGTTATATGTGCAGTAGTGACTTATCAGGCAACTCCAGGCTCGGTGGTTGAGAGACACCCACCTCAACAATACCAGCTAAAGCTTGTAGATGGAGGTCTGCAGGTGTCCCCAGGTTGGCCAGTAGCTCCTTGGTACGTGTGAGTGGGAGCTGGGTGAGTGGCCCCCCACCTGTTGCCCTTGCTCCCTGGCGATTGCATTAGCACACTGTTTCACCCATCTTATGAGGTCAGTGCAGTGTCAGCACACCTGCTGATAGGTGCGATTGTGATCATCAACATCATTTACCCTCCTGCAGAGTTCCTCTCACAGGGCATCCCTCTGCTGTGCATCCTGTGGCACATGGCTGAAGAGTGTTGTGTGGTTGTCAAGGAGGTATGGGACGAGGACCTCATCCTCCGAGTGGCTGTACACTGGCAGTCTGCTACGTGGCATACCTGGAAGACATAATGATGGAGACAGGTCACAGTAACTCACAGAGAAGTACAGCAGTACAGCTGGACATTCATGTGTATCAAATTAATTAAGATTACAAATGCGTCTTTGCAAATCTACATGACACTAACACCACTGGCATGTATAAGTCACACACTTTTGACACTTACTGGTGATGTGATGTTATCGCCATATATGTGTATGTCATGTGATGACATTGCTCATACACCATGTGGATGTTGTCTTGACGTGGGCATGTCTGTTTGCCTGTACTGTTGTCTTTACCAATCAGCACATGCCTGGATGTGTTCACATTAATGCAATCGACCTTAATGCTGTGTATACATCACATATATAGTCATGCATAGCCATTAGGGACATGATCTGTGACCCTGCAGACTTGCAAGCATGTATGTGTTTTGCCATATACATCTACATGGCACTGTACAGCTGTGTAGCATCCTGCCATGTATTGCCTGTGTTGCACATGTGTAACACATGGGACAATAGCTAGCCTGATGGTATTTGCAGGGTTGGATATCAATTATAGCATATATGGTTATAGTGATCTAGTAGGCTATATGCCCTGGATCATTTATGAACCTAGGCAGACAGGTTACCTAGCTGTAGGCAACAGACAGGTAAGTTTATGTGGCCAGTTCAAGCAGTGCCACAGAACTGATCCACAGGGTTACTGATATATTTGGCATGCGGTTATCACACCATGTCACAGAGAGGGGCGATGTCCAGCTTCACTGGACAGGGATGGATAGTATGGAAAAAGTATGTTAAGTTTATGGGACAGAGATCTGTCAGGCATGTTGTGATCCTTGTACTAGAGAGGTGGATGTCCATGGAGTATGTGTTTATTTGGGATCAGGATGTGTTAACTGTAGCATGTCCAACACCTCTAGGTTGGACATGGCTATATTCAGGGTAAGCTGCATGCTACATAGTGCAGTTAGGGATTGGGAAGGGCAGTGTAGGCCATCTACACATGGGCAATAACCCTTAAAGGAAATATGTGATCTATTATGGGTCACATGGGTGTTGAGTATGGCTGAGCAATTATCTCTATATTCCTGGATGGCACCCTGTCATGATTAGGGGTGCCACATATGACTACCTGTCTGGTGTGGTGAAGTAACTATCAAAGGAAAGAGTACTGTCCAGCTTCATCCTATACACACAGTTGCCATTATGTTGACTGCTGCCTAGGCGGTAGTTCATGAGCACAGGGTTTGTAACATAGGGGATGACAATGCAATACTTAGCTGTCAGATTGTGGCTATACGTCACACACCACACATCTGACACACTAAGGCCCTTCTGTATGTTGAACGCAGCACACATTGAGTCAACTATTGCTCCTATTTCATAGTCATTTGCAAACATCAATACGCTGATGCCTTCTGTGTTAGTCTGTGTGGTATAGATAACAAAGAGGGGGAGTACCAGGAGTGAACCCTGTATTACTGCGGCTGGCACTGGTTTGATGTGCATGTATTAGTCAGACACCTTCTGTAGTGTTGGTTCTGCCAGCTGTCCAGTTGCCAACCACTCCTGTGATATAGGAATATACACCTAATTTACTGAGTGTAGCTGGAATACAGTATGGGTGATGGTGTCCTACGACCTGGCAAGGTCATGATATGTAGTGTGAATCAACCCTACTGTCATCTACATCTGTACCGAGTACATCAGATACATTGATCATGGTTCATGGACTTACAGACCAGACTCATCAAAGTAGTTGTGCACTATTTACCATTATCAATGGTGTCTCCCCCTTTGTGGGGTGTGATAACTGTTGCTGCGCACCATTCAGTGTGTACACAGCCTGACATGGAGCTATGATTGAACATGATGTGTATGTGGAAAGCTGAATGTTCTTACATTTGTGTAGGATACACAGTGGGATGTTGACAGGTCCCATGAAAGCTGCATGTATGGCTTTAGAGAGTGCAGCTTGTACCTGCATAGTCATTATTACAGGGGTCCTGTAGTGTACATGGATATATTACTAAGTGTACCTGTTGGGGGGGTGGGAGTGGGTTTAGGTTCTCCAAGACCCCATCTGGATGAATGGGTGCTATTTCTGTAGGTGCAGTACTTCCCATGCCATAGTGCTGTGCAGCACAGCAGGTCTTGTCATTGCCATTATGATTAATGACACAGCTACAGAATGCTCTGTGCTTGGCCTGATAATATCCGGCTGATTAGTTTCACAGCAGCTTTGTGTGGTTTTATATGGTGTATCTGCATCTTACTGAGGCTGACCAGGGATCACCTACACTCATGTGTGTTCACTCTTGCAACAGTTACTACCTTCTGTGGTACAGTTTAAAGCATGGTGCCACCAGTTTGCCTTCTTGTTTGTGTTGGGTTGAATCCTGGTTCTGTTTCAATGGCACAATCACTGTACATGTGACTGCTTAAGGTTCATTTGTGTAGGATTCAGCATTTGCACATGCATTGTCCATCTTCCATGACAGTCACCACTCTGCTCTTAGGAAACATAACATTGGCATTGGAGACTAACTATGTGTAGCATACTGTTAGCCCTGTTTGTGTGACTACTGTGATCCAGGTCAGTGGGGTTGATGGAATCCAACATGCATTGAGCGCAGGCATTGGTACATGAGGAGTCTTCCCAGTTCATAATGGAATAGTTGAGAGTAGCCATTATTATGGTTCTGTCTCAGACCTAATCTTTCCCATTACAGCACATTATGACAGTTGGCAAATCCATAGCCTGGTGGGTGATCTGTCTCAAGGTGCAATTAGAATTCCACTTTGGCACAAAGGTAGTTGCTCAGCATAATGCATCTGATATTATGCAAGTGCAACTAGCGTGGGGGTGTACATAACCTTCAGGAATATGGACACACCTGCATCCTGGTGTTCCAATAAAGGATAATGGCCAAGAGGTGAGGTATGTGTTATAACATGGTAATGCAGGTGTGCTCTCCGTAGCATTGAAACATGTCTCAGCCACTGCACAGATATATTCTCCATGTCAGGGATTGATATATGTGTGTCTGTATAGTGTTTCTGACATGTATCATTGTGTAGCGAGACCCGCAGTTTACTGCTTGGCTATCCCTGTAACAGCAGTGGACCTTCACTTGAACCGTGCACGATGAAGGCACTATAGGGGAAGCATGAGCCCTAGGCAGTATCCAGATTCCCAGGAGTGACAGGTGCAGGCCCTGTCTGGCAAAGCATCATGGTCTGTCAACCATGTTATCCCAGGACAACAGATACTGGATACCCTTTGACTTGCACCACTACACTACGCAATTGTGGAATATAGTCCTTTTTTCCCTGTACTGCAGTATTATTCTGGCCAATGGCAGAATGCTACCCAGGCCTTGGGACATACCTGCATGGGCTATAAGATCTGACAGCTCCTACATGTGTTTCCATGCTGTCCAGGCTACTGCATCACAGGTCCTGCACAATAACATGGAATATACCAGAGCCATGTGTATAGTTCAAAAGGTGGTCTGAGTGTATGGGTATGTGGCTAATCATGACAGACAGGCAGCTGACAGTATGTATGTCCTCGTATAGGTTGGTGTGTAACATAGTGCTAGAGTTTGCATTCACAAATGAGTACTGTTGGGCATGTTTCCAGTCACGTGTTTTGAGGTGTGGCACAATTATGCAAACTATGTTATACAGTTTGTGTATTTCAGTGTCTGTCTCTTCCTGCTTGGGGGGGTCACTTGTTTGGCCAGATACTTAGAAGTGTCTGTGAATGTGTGTGATTTCTGGTAGTGTGTGTGGGTGTCCTTACTGTGTTCTGATAAGGGTATGTGTTGGTTGTGTTGATGAGCTGCATGTGTTAACCTACACCTTATGACTGTCCAGTTCAGTCATAGATGTAGACTGGGCTGCCTTCCAGCTTACCCCTGTAGCTGCATCCCAAACAAAATGTGAGGCGTGGTGTTAGGTGGGTTTGGCAGTGTACATGGCATAGAGATTACATTACCCCAGGATGGTCACATACACAAAGCTGACATTAGTAAACACCAGTAGCTGACTAGTGGACATGCCTGTATGAGCATTCAGTACTACAAGCACCAAGTACTGTATTTAGTTTACGTATTGCTTATGAAAATGTTTTAGACAGTGATGCTCACATGAAAATATTTGTGTCATGGACGTGTCAATACTGGCTATTTCAGAAACATTGTAGCTACCTTTAGCAGCAATCCTCCTCTGAGAAGCACATCACATCCTGCTAGTTGATTACAGATGATGCAATTGTCTACAGGTCTGTTTCATTCTCTGGGTATATACTCCCATATCCACCAGGACCATGAGATCTGTTGGGCACAGACACCCACTCTCCAAACAGAGTCATGTATCAATAGACTCTGATGCCACTATGAACATGATCAGGATATAATCAGATAGTGTGAGCCATCACCTATGAAGCAGCTATTACACATGGGCAGCTGTCTCCTACATCTTACACTCCTACTGCAGATGTTACACTGGAGTTAAAGATGATATGCAACCTGTTTCATTACCAGTGCTGTGCACTACCTTACATACAGTATGTGCAAGCGGCTGTTAGGTTGGCAATGAGAGGTTGGGCTACACAAATCTGGTAGTTCAACCAGTGTGTCTGTACTCTCAATATCCACTCTATGTATGTGTTCACATAACCATTTGGCCCAGCCCTGTAACAAGGGTCACTACACATTTGCATAACATGTACACATGCACAGCTGTTATTGCTTGAAAATGATACAAGAGAGGTCCAGCCCTGTAACAAGAGGTCACTACACATTTGCATAGCATGTACACATGCATAGCTCTTATTGCTTGCAAATGATACTACAGAGGTCCAGCCCTGTAACAAGGGTCACTACACCTTTGCATAACATGTACACATGCACAGCTGTTATTGCTTGCAAATGATACTAGGGAGGTGGACATTACATGTGTTGTGTGCATAGATAGTTACCTAGCTCTTCTAATTTTCTTTGCTATCATGCTGCTAAACTGTCAGATGAATACAAATGATATGTATCCTGTTATTGAGTATTGTAATTGCTAATCGATGTAGCTACTATTTGCATAACATAACAGAACTGCTATGTAGAATAGAATACAGATCTGCCTAGAATACTGTACATTACACAGTTATTGGCACAATATCCCACAATGCACGCCATATTTGCATGGTATGCCCACCTTTAACATGTTCAGCTTACTTATACACCCATACATATGTCGACTGTTACAATATATTGACATATACTATCCCCTGTTATAGCACATACTTGTTGGACCAATCCTGACACTGACAGTGGCTGGAAGCGATTTGGTGGGTTTCAAGCCCATATCATCCCTTGTGGTGTATGCGAAGTTTGCCGTGTGACCTACAGCAGTACACACATATAATACTACAAGCATTACTACTGCTCAACAATACATCGCTACAATATAGCTATTTCCACTATATGCATTGATTACACTGTAATTCTTACAGTACAGGTACTACATACACAGACATACTACATGTTATACATACCTTCTTAGTAATCGGAGGTGTTATTGACTAGTATACTACTCGTTTTTGTTTCGTCTTTCAGTGTTTTGTACTGTCCTACCAGTAGATACAGATAGTTTGAATGTGTGACAAGGCAACCTTTTATAATTACAGATCAGTAACATGTGCTATCCCGATAACCAATTGGTGTTCCTAAGTAGCTAATTACATGCATATCAGCTGCGCTGCTACTACCTTAGCCAATACCATGGCTACAGTGGAGTATAACTGAGTACTCCACTTGGGCGTTGTCCCTTTGCCTTAATTGTGAGGAAGATAGCGTGGAAGTGTTGTTTGGAATCTATTGCAACAGCTGTATGGAGATGAACAGTAATATATTGTGTGTAATGTCTAGAGGATTTGGTCTAAATGTGAGTACTGCTGTTATATTTCTGAACATTGATACTTGTGTATGGTTTGTCTGTACCTAATACTTCTGCATATGTTTCAGTCTGGCCAGGTTGTTTGACCAGTTCAAGGCTGCATAGCTATGCCTATAATGTTAGGGGGTTTACAGTGTGCTTACCAGACATATTTAGTTTGGTGTTACTGTGTATCATACTGTGCTGATAATTAGTACTCAGTAACACTTCCTGGTGTATAAACTTTTCAAACCTCTGAACCGGGATTAGTTCAGACAAACCCTGTTACATCAGCAGCTGTTCATTTGTATAACGGCAACTATTTCACATAGGGCCATGTTAGTGTGTCTGTGTCCAGGTATGTTAAGGTTTCAGCAGATGTTGTACAGTAGTTGAATAATTGGTTATGGTATGATAGTATGTATTGATGTAATTATTTTGGTTGTGGGGTAGATGTTGTTGGGTCTACATAGCACATGCAGGTGTGTAGGAACCCCTTTTATACAATGTCTAATGTGAACACCTATCCCTTAGTGGACTACTACTATGGTAATTGCAGGTTGATTCATTAAAGCACTATTAAATGCTTCCTGTATAGCATACAGATACTGTTAGTCCTTGAATCCTTTTGGCAATACATTGGAATGTAATAAAGTTTTGCAAAATGAAAGCTGTTTGTGTATTTCTGTCATGGATATTTGCAGTCATTGCAGTTGTGTTGGTGACTGTGTCCATAGAACATATTTGTAATAGTGTATTGGCATATACTCTTCATATGTTATGTTCATATTGTTTTGAGGGGGGGGGGTGGAATGTGCAATTGCTATGGTCCATGTTATACTCAGATATGACCACTTTGGATGCTGTCTACAGACATGTATGTATGTATGTGTGTGTATGTATATATATATATATATATATATATATATATATATATATATATATATATATATATATATATATATATATATATTTGTGCGTGTGTGTGTGGGTGTATATGTATATAGATATATATATTATTGCATACGATTATCTGTACCTCCATAGATGTGTAGATGTTTTTAACCTATCTATATATCTACATATATATGTAGACCTGTATATATCGACATGTCTCTCTCTCTCTATATATATATATATATATATATATATATATATATATATATATATATATATATATATATATATATATATATATATATATATATATATATATATATATATATATATATATATATGAGCATACACCTTTAATTGGGTACATGGCGGGTTGTCCTATTTCAACACATTCCTCCCTTTTGTGTTTTAATCTGTCTGCATACACAACTGGGATAGGTACATCCCAGGTAGCTTACTGTTAGGTTACTCTGAGGATGGAGTACATCGTTGCAGGTTCTACTCCTGGAAGGTGTTATTATTTTACCTCTCAGAGTAGGCACTGGTTGGGAAAGTGTGAATAACGCACATTTGCACGGTTGTAAGCAGGTTTGCCCATGGTCTGCACGATGTTAAGCAAAGGTTAAACCTGTGAAGTGCTTCTCTATTTACCATGTTTCAGCACCGCTTACCATTGCGCAAACCCATGGAAACCCGCTTACAACTGCTTAAGAGTGCTTTAATCCACCTGCATCCAAAAGCTCTTACTCTGGCCCTCAAAATAACCTAACAGCCCTTGAACTCGGGACTATGAATACCACAGTCACTGACTTTATCACTAATGCATCTGAGATATGTACAAATGTTATGGTGTTTAGAATATACATTGTACTACAGACATTTCTCACTACTGAAAACAAATCTGACAGTCACTTGGTGTACATATGTCTGATACATGTTAATGTTCATATCTTTGTGACATTAGGTGTTGCAATGTGACATGACAGGGTGTATTATGAATGAGAAAGGTTCTTGCTTTGTGTCCTTTTTATATTGTCCCCATACTCCATGTATGCCCCTCCAGTTCACTTATTGGACATCCGATCCAGGCCCTCCTTGATGCATGATTGCATTACCAATCATTCCTCCCCCACCCCAATCTTCACATACACAACCACCACCACTTCTATGGTGAATTAGGTTAATTTTAATTGTTATAATAACAGAGCTGCATGTATTTTGTGTACACTCCAATTCCTTTGGAGTGCTTCTGTGTCACAAAGTGTGTTCACAGATGTTTATATATATATATGGCTATTGATGTAAGTGTAAAATACATATATATATATATATATATATATATATATATATATATATATATATATATATATATATATGTGTGTGTGTGTGTGTGTGTGTGTGTGTGTGTGTGTGTGTGTGTGTGCAGACATCACTGACATGCATATATATATATATATATATATATATATATATATATATATATATATATATATATATATATATATATATATATATATATATATATATATATATATATATATATATATATATATATTCCGTATTAATTTGTAACAGTAATACATATGTAGACTGGAATGTGTTAGTTCACAAGCTACAGTACATTATAATGTACTGTACATATGTACACAAAGTGACTGTCCCATTTGTGATCATTACAGTGAAATGCATATGGTATAAGTTGTAGTCTCAAGACCATGAAACATGTATACACCTTGGATGGCTTAGTGGTAAATCCCATGACTATAGTGTGCATGGTCCAGGGTTCAACACCTGCGATGCTTTACAAATGTTTTTTTACTCCAGAATAAGGCTCATTTAAGCAGCTGTAAGCATGTTTAAAAGTATTTGTGTGACATTATAGCAGCAGTTAAACACAGTTAAACAAACTTTGTAACTTATAACCTGTGGGCGAAAACATGGCCACATCTGCTAACTACTCTGGATATATACATGTCAGTGAAGTAACATCTCTCTATGTGCAGACATAACATTACATTCTCTGTTGACTGTACTCTCCAGCACACATGGGTTTATATGGGTGTTTTGAATGTTTATTATACAGCTGATTGCTACCTATATATGCAAGCTGTGGGTAAGGTATACTTTTGAACATGATAAACATCCCTGCTTTTATCGGGATTGAAACCTCAAATGCACAGATACTATGCAGATGCTGTAACTATTACACTGTTGACATTAACGTTGCTTCCGCCTGTTTCCTATTTAGATGATTTCTCTGTGCAAGCTGGGCTAAGAAAAGGACGGAGGCCTCCAAACTCACTGAGCTTCACATACTCTTGAAATAACAAGATATAACAAATGTACTGTGAGACAATACATTACATTCCTTACTACATTAGGCATAGCCCCTCACTGACACACTTCAAGGGAAACCTTGTTGTGTGAATGGGTAACAGAATATACACCCCTGGGATCATGTGTCCCAGAACCATACAGTCAGGGGATGGGGGAGCCTGTCCAGTTTGATAGCTGCGAGACCTGTTGGGGGAATTGAATGGTGTTGAATTGTCACATTAACATGCCCTCTTTAGATCGCTAAGTGCCCTTATCACCCTCCACAACCCCTGGTCTTCAACAGCTTCCAGCAACTCTGCCTGGAATTGCTTCATTGGCTATGCTTGACAGAGGCTCAGTTACTTCATCAATGGTGTGGGGAAAGCCAACACACTGTAGCTATGCTTCTAATTGTCCTTGGGCAGATAGGTAGTAGGCTATCTGTGAACCTCTAAAGTGCATGCCATCACAGCCATAATATGTGAATAAACGGACCTTGAGATCACAATATACAGTGAGAAATCACCATATAGTCAGGAAACAGTTAAGTACAGCAAGAACATACAGAACACTGATACTTAGTCACTCCAAAAGCCTATCTTGGAAGCTAGAAGACTTGTATAAGTTTAAGGCTTTCTATTGCTTACCAGTAGGTTACATACAGGAGAGATGAAAAACAAGCACAGATGGGGAACATTCATGCAACGATACCATACCGGCCTATGTGTCAGCCTTAGGCTTTGGAATACTGGCCAAGGCTATTGGCACCCCCATGGTGACTTATTTAGGAGAGTCTTGAAGGTGAATACCAGCTCCATAAACAGCACAATAGCAGATTCAATGAGGGTTATGCTACTCAACACCAGGGGTTGTGATCACAACATGCTTGCACTCACAGCACTCATCGGGATGGACAACATCAACATCTGTGCAGTAACTGAGATCTGTCTTAAGGCTCCGGAGAGCACACCAGCACTACCAGACTACAACCCATACTACACATTTCAGCCACAGAACATGGACTGAGACATGGAGGGGCTGTATCCATATTCATCAGGGACATCTACACCTCCAGGTTAGTGGGGCAGCATGATACCTCTGAGATCATCCATGTGCAGCTAACATCAGCCACAACTGCAATGTAAACAGTGGCCTGCTATGTATCACCCTCCATGACCCAGGACCACCACTCCACCTACCTGGAGACAGTGGAGAACATGACAGTAATAATGCACACCCTGGCATTGGTAATGTCAACTACCATACCATTAACTGGGAAACTTACTCCGGTACTCACTTCCAGGCCCAGTGATTCCTGGAATGTATCACCTCATATGCCCTGTATCAGGTGGTAACCTCCCTAACGTGGGGTGAAAACTACTAGATGTTGTCATCACCAACATGGGCAACAGGTGCACCACAGTGGAGGATAACTGGTCACTGTTTAGATCTGACCATGAACTATTCACTGTTTCCACACCCTAGCATCTCCCCCACCCACGGATACCACAGTGTATACCTTTCCTACAGCTAAATTTACACTACTAGTGACAGGGGTGGGGTGTTTCACAGCCCCCACACTAAGGGGAAACACTGCTCAAGATACAGACAGATTTACAAATGCAGTCTATAAGCACCTACATGGATGTATGAATCGTGCCATCACTGGTAAACCAAGACTCACTCTTCCTAGACAAGGACACCAGTCTGGTGGACCTCTGCAATAAACAGGCTATACTACAGAAGTAGGACAGTGTTCCAGACAAACAACAAATCCCATGAAGAGCAGAAATCTGTGACCACTATTAGTATGATATGTAGGTCCCTCATGGCATCATCCAAGGCTAACATCAGCAGGAGAATACGCAAGGATTTCAAAGATAACCACAGAGCCTTCATTGGCTATGTCAAGGATCTACATGGTGAGAGACAGATTTGCACTGTGCTGGTGAAATATAGCACAAAATATGCTGACCCTACTGATATCACCAACATCCTTGCAGATACATTCAGTGCATACTTCACCCACTAAAGAGCCCACAACACTACCTGAAAGGTACAGTATCCCACACATCAGAGACACATAGGTGGAAATGGCCCACTCTAACAGCAGAATACAATGTCAATGGAGGCAAATGTTGTCCCAGACTGCATCTTGCAAACTGTACAAGACAACCTGCCCCCACCTAATTAAGCTTTCCTACCTCAGTCTCTCCACAGGCTACAATGCCCATACAATGGCATGTGTCAATGGTTAATCCACTCCATTAAGGTGGAATCACAATTGACCATGGTAACTACCACCCCATAAGCCTGAGCAGCCTGGTCTGCAATGTCATGGTTCACATCCTCATGGCACTCATTAACAAAGACATTGGTAACCACCGAACACGTGACCCAACTCAGGTCAGCTTGTATGAGTGCAGTTCATGCCTAATGAACCTGTTTGACATCTTACATACAGTCACCAAGACATTAGATGACTGAGGAGATGGTTCACACATACTACCTGGACCTCGCCAAGTCTTTTGACACCATGCCCCATTCAGGTATTATTGATAAACACACAACCCTGTACATACACCCATACATAACAGGTTGGGTTGCCAACAGGCTTACACACAGAACCCACATGGTACGACTAGTGGTCTCCCAACTCTTGACCAGTCATGACTAGTGTCCCACAGGACTCAGTCCTGGGAGCCCTACTGTTTGGCACATACATCTCAGAGGTACAGGCAAACACAGGTGGACTACGGCAGACCATGTTTACAAATGGCTGCGAATTGGAAGCCATGATTGATAGTCCAGCTGACACAGACATCCCTCAAGGGGCCTCACAGAGAACGTCACAGGGTGTCAAAGTCATGGCCTCCAGCCAAGTGCCACTAACTGCATGATCATTCCATTCTGGAATTGGCATCAACATATTAACACATAAGTGGCAGCCACTTTAATACGGATGAGGTATTAGGGTATCTGGGGACTAAGGTAGATAGTGATCACCCCTTTGACAATCATATCTCCACAGTAGTGGACATCCTTCTATGTAGGCCATCTTATTACTAAAGGATTCCCATCTAGACATACTGGGGTTATAGTGCCCCTTTACTCATTACTCATTAGTCCCATCATAGGGTATAATAACCCATGTCGGATGTACCTCAGAAGACACTTCCAACAGCTGGAAGATCCACGAATGTACCTCACCAAGGGGAATATTGGCCTCCAACATATGGCCTATGCAGCCAGACTGAATAAACTCCTTCTTTACTTAGTGGCATCTCGTTTACCCAGAGATGATCTCCAATGGCCAACACAGCCATGTTGAACTCAGGCTTGATGGATATGCTCAACCTATGGGAATCTATGTCACAGTGAGCCACACACTGTAGTGAGCTGAACCTTGCCACAACAATAACTGAAAGATGCTGGAGGGACAGCTTCCTGTCATAGACACTTCCCATACTTTGGAACAACATCCCTAACTTCATTATACAGAGCCCCTCACTAACACTCTGCAAGAGAAACCTTGAAGAGTGGATGGGGAACAGCAGATGCACCCCAATGATCCTGCCATTGGCTCTGCTCCACAGAGGGACAGTTAATGAATCAATGGGGTGGCAAAAGCTGGCACATTTTGGCCAGGCTTATGCATGGCCTCTGGCAGTTGGCTAAGTACCTACCTATGAATCTATACATACAGCATCTGCATATGCTGATAGCTTAATATACTGTTCAGGTGTTGACTTCCCTTGTGCCAATGGCAGTTGTGTGTGCAATAGTTGAGGGCTGCCTATGTTGGATGCACACAGTAGACTACCTATACATGACAATTTACAGGTAGTCTTGTGTGTGTGCCATCAATTTTTACTGTGTGTGCATGTAGAGAAAGGTGTCAGTCCCTAGGTGCTATACATTCCCTCTTTTGCCAAGACATGGGCATACTGGGCATGCCTCCGTCTGCCTACTGGGGCTGACTCAGGGTGTTCATGGTCTGAGTACCTCTGTGCCTGTGGGGCCCTTGGCAATGGTGGTGGTCTGTGAGGGCCTTCACCATTCTTTCCCTGCTGCAGCTGTTTCCACAGGACCATATTATGTAGCATGGCACACACTATGAAGATGTGGGCACATGTGCCTGGAGAGTACTGCAAGGCTCCACCAGATATGTCCAAGCAATGGAACCTTGATTTCAGCATCCCAAACACATGCTCTATGATGATTCTGGTTTGTGTGTGTGCCTCATTATGGCATTACTGCATGGGTGTGTGTGCATTTCTGATGGGAGTCATCATCCACGGTTCCAGTGCATAGCCAGCATCCCCCACCAGGTGGCTATTTGGGATGTCCCCCTTGGAAAATAACTGATACAGCTGTGAGGCATGCCAGATGTGGGAGTCATGATAGCTTCCAGGGCTGCCAGCACACACATCCATGATAATGCCCTGGGCATTCCACATGACCTGGCAATTGATGGAGGGGTATCCCTTGCAGTTTATGTAGCCTACCCTGCTCACAGGGTGGTGACTTGATGTGTATGTGCATGCAGTCTATTACACCCAGTACCTCCGGGTATTCTGACACACAGTGGAAGAGACACATATTGCTGCCCAACCCCTCCTGCATTCGGGGGAAGTATATGTGTTCATTGGCATGTGGCAACATAGCATCCAGGAACTGGTGTAGTACCCTGGATGCTGATGCCTGTGAGATCCCCATGATATCCCCAGTTTATATTTGAAAGGTACCTGTAGCTAGTATTCTCAGGCTTACACATACCTTCGTATCCACTGGGATGGGTTCCCCTCTGTTTGTTCTGGCTCTGAGGCGTGGCTGGCACAACTCCACAAGTTGCTGTAGGGTGTCCCTGTCCACCCTGTAATGTTCTACTATCTCCAGATCATGTAGCCCCTGGTAGGTAACCCTGGGTCTGAACACTCTCCTCCTCCTCTGGTGCCTGAGGTGGTCATGTGCATCATCCTCCACACCACCTTCAGTCTCCAACACATGATGGTGGATTAAAGCTATGGCAGCCCCTAACATGTACATAATAAAAGTTCCCTGTCTGTATACACCACTGGTGCAGAGTGTATGAGAATACACAAATGTGTGTGAGGTGCTTTTACACTTTATAGTATTGTGCTATGGATGCTGCTGATGTCAGTGGGTGTGTATGAGCTATTCCAGCTGCAGCGTGTCTTAATCTTGAGTTTTGCAATGAGTACTGCAAGTGTGGGGCCTTTACTGTGGAGATCTACTTGCCTGCCTTGATTAATCTGTTGCCCTTTAATTCACATTTAAACCTGGATCCCCTCCCATTATCAGGCATGCATTCACCTGCTGTCTTTCTTGTTTTGTACTTTCCCTACCCATTCATGGGAAAATGTGCCTTGTAGCTAATAAACTGCAAATTGGCTTATTTCTGCTTTGACACTTTACTGTTTTCTTTGCAGTACAGCCCCTCCCCTTTACTGTTCTGCAGGTAGCTGCTTGCAGCCATGTTAGCTGTTGTCAATGGCCCACTGTAGGCTCCTAGGTGTTAATTAGTCATTTGTACTCCAATTTCACTGCTGCAGCATTTCCTTATTTCTTTCCTATATCCTTCCTGTTTCAGCTGTAGTGTGCACCACGCATAACCGTTTAGTGGGTTTACGCTCGTTTTCATCTCCGTTCACATGCATACTCAGTTACCTTGTGCACTTTGAGCTAAGCATAGCTATGGCCAAATCAACACACACCTATCCTGCAGCTTTGCCTAGCTAGGGGCAAACTGGTTTAGCAATGCTCCAATGTGCTTACAGCAGTGGCGACACACCCCTCTCTTGATGTCATCTTTATCTCAAGGGCACACCATGGTGTTATAACGCTACGCTGTGAGGTGCATGCTTACACCAGCGGGGATTCTGCGATTCACTATTACTCCTCTCATTTGCATGGCATTGCCTACTAATTCCTAGCTACTATGCATAACATTGTCACTGTCCTTTAGCAATCCTTGCGCCAAAAGTATGGTGTAGCATGCCTGCCATATACTACTATGGGGAAATTGTGATATGTGTTTCATTGCGGTTTTATTCTATATTTTTATATATTCCTTGTGATCCCCTTTGCACACCGCTGCCCTGCGCTTCCACGTTGTGATAGTGTGACTATATATATATTAAATGTTAATTTTATATTTTGTACATTTTTTTTTTATGCCAATGGCTATATATTTAGCCATTGGCATATATTAACAATATAATATTTATGTAATCTCTGTAAATAGTCTGTTTGTAATATGTAATGCTGGTATTATGTAATGCTGTATCTGCTTACCCTTCGAGCTTTTCTCCCCGGGCCTCCGCTGAAAATGGACATGCATCCAGTCGGACTATCCTGGTCAACAAATGTAAAATAAAAAAATAAATAATAACACATGTGTTTGGTCAGCTGTCATGGCTCTGATTTTATGTTTGCAAAAATGTAAACCGTTTTCTACGGTTTACATTTCTGCATGCTTACACTACGCCTGCGCCACTTCCAGAATCGCTACATACCTTCATTTGCATGCTATACTGCTGCACATGGGGTAATTAGCATTACAAGGCTTGGGAGTTGTGCGGGCATAGCGTATGCAGGTAGTGCACGTGGAAACAGCTTGCATCTGAATTGCTCGACGGCCATATTTGATGTTAGAACGTCGACGCTACTCCTGCACCTGGCGCAAGCTTCATGAATCCCGGGGTGTGTTTACACTCATTTATTTGCTGTAGCACATCTGCTCACTGATTGAGGGGTACCCTACAATAAGCCAGAGTACTTTGATAACTGAGCTCTGACTACAGAGTAGCTGTGTATAAACTGCTTGATTTCATTCCAACATTTTTGGCACTCATTACACACATGCTGGGTAACAATATGTAGTTTAGGATCACTTTGAGAAGCTGTTAAAGATAGTCTACTCTATTTGTGGTTACAGACCTTGTAATCATGTTGCTTTCTACATAAGCAGCAAAATCAGTTTCTATATTGGACAATGGTTGGTCACCTATATTCTACACAGCATATCAGCAACAATTAGTTATTTGCCTGATCTGCATATTCCTTTGGTATTGAACATTCTTAAAGTGTTAACAGTCCTGGCACATTGTCATGGTGGCATGAATCAATCAGTAGAGCTATTCATTTATGATAAAGTCTGAAGCTGTTAACTCTTGAACCCTAATATGAATCTTGTACATTATTCACATACACACACATTAGAAAAATTTTTTTTTTTCACTTTGAGAATCACTATCTCTTCTGTGTCTGTTAATGTTCTAGAGATATAGGACATAACACTTGTTCATCCATTTGCAGTAAAGCTGTACATAGTTAGGCTAAAGCTACTAGCATCTGTACTCACAACTGTCTTTTTAGTGATATCATGGTATGCTAGCACTAAAGGTGTTGTCAGCATTTTCTTCTTATTATTTTTATTATTATTTTGTTGAATTCTCTGGCTTCAGCATGTCCCCAAGATTATGACACTTGTTCTTAATAAATTAGTTACTGGATGGGAAATTGTAGGAAGGTCAGACACAATCTTGCCCAATTATTTTGGTGAAATCTCTGGCTTCAGCATGTCCCCAAGATTATGATACTTGTTCTTAATAAACTAGTTACTGGATGGGAAATTGTAGGAAGGTCAGACACAATCTTGCCCAAATAGCTGCTCATGCTTAGCAGTCATCTCAGATCATTTCCACAGGATGTATTTTGTAATAGTTTCATAGGTTCATAGGTTGGTACTAGGCAATCGGCCCCAGGGCCTATACAAGCCTAACCATAACAATTCCCTGGATATTACTTCCCACAATATTTACCTCCCTGGACCCCTGTCTTGCAGGGTGACTGATGTGATCCCCGGGGTGAATTTCCTATCTCCCGTCCAATCGTCAAAGTTCCTTTTGAAGAGGGCCAAAGAGGTGCTCTGCTTGACATGTATGGGCAGTCTATTCCAAAGTATGGGGAGTCTCTGGGTCATGAACCTATCCCTCCAGCATGTTTTGTTCATTGTGATGACAAGGTTTATATCCCTGGAGCGTGTGGCTCTGAGGGATTGGGATTTCTTTAAGTGGAGCATGTCCAACAGCTCAATATTTGACATGGCCTAGTATGTTAACCAGAGATTACCTCTGAGTAGACAATATTTCACAGAGTATAGCTGGAGTTTTTTTAGATGGTCAGCATAGGGCATCTGCTTTAGGCCTGTGATTCTTTTAGTGAGGTATTTCTGCGGCCTTTCCAGCTGTTGCAGATGTCTTGGAGGTACATACCAAACGGGGCGTTGTACTCTATAATGGGTCTAATAAGGGATGAGTACAGTGGGACAATGACCTCCGTTTTTCTGGAAGAAAAGCCCTCAGTGATGAGGTGTGCCATGTAGAAGGATTTCCTGACTGTTGTGGCAATGTGGTTATCAAAGGTGAGACCACCGTCCACCTGTGTCCCTAAGTCTCTCATCATACTTTTGGTGTTTAGTGCACTGCCACCTATGTGGTAATTCATGGGTACATGTTTTTTTTCCAAAGGGGATGACTATACATTTCTTGGCATTAAGCTTGAGCCCATGGCTCTGGCACCAAGCATCTGTTTCTGTAAGGCCCTTTTGTAGAATATCCACATTATTTGGGGATTCAGTAATGGCTCCCCAGTTTGCAGTCATCTGTGAACTTTGTTAGCCAGAGTCCTTTAGTGTTGGCCTGTACTTCAGAGATGTAGATGCAAAACAAGAGTGGTCCCAGGTCTGAACCCTGAGGTACTCCACTTGTCACTTGTCTGGAGCTGGATTTGGAGTTGGCTCCTTTTACAGTCTGGGTTCTGTCAGTAAACCAGTTGGCAACCCATCGAGTGACATAAGGATTTATGCCCAGCTTAGTAAGTTTATCTATGATTCCAGAGTGGGGGATGGTGTTGAAGGCCTTGGCGAGGTGCAGATAGGCTGTGTGGACCATCTTACCCCCATCCACAGCTCTGGAGACTGATTCAAAGATGTCAATCAGGTTCAGGAGACAAGATAGACCCTTCAATAACCCAAACTGGGTGGGGTCCAGTGTTTGAAGATTGCCAGTGTCTTTGTTTATAAGTTCCATGACAACGCGTTCCATGGCCTTTCAGATCAGGCTTGTCAGACTGATGTAGCTGTTACTCAGTCTTTACTTGCTTCTGGTTTTATACTGTTAGTACATGTGTGATGTTTGAAGTACTGAAGCTCTATTTTACTAAATCAGCATTTGTCTTTGTTAAGCTTATAATCGGAATTTTTGATTGCCTACAGCACTTTCTCTAGCCTTGCATCGTATGTTTGCTTGTCTGGACTAACCACAGGGATGCCATCAATAAAAACAGCACAACCCAGAGCCTTGAGTAAATCAGACATTTCACAGTGGAAAATCTCAGGCTCTGACATAATAGCAAAGGCTGTCTTTAAAAATATAACCTTCCCACAAGTGTAATAAAAGTTGGCAGCTTTTGGCTTTCTTTGTCCAAATAAATTTGCCAGACAACTGGAGGTATGTATTATAGAAAAACAGTTCTGCATTTTCCAGCTTGGGTGTTATCTCATCTAATGTATGTAGTTTAAACTTTTCATACAATACAGATTCTCACCCGGACATTCTTTATAATTACTGGGACCATTGGAGCATGCTAGTTACTCAGTTCAGTGGCAATTTCAATGATACCAAGTTTTTGCATTCATTTTTGGGTCTGGTCCTATATGGACAGTAAAGGAAATGCTACCTTTCTTGGTGTGGTTAAAGCATAGGGAACTTCACCAAACAAGTCTGCTTTGACTTCAGTTTTGCTGGGCAGATTATTTACACACAGACCACTCAACAAATAAATGCAAAACTCAGACTCATGCCTCTTCCATTCAGACATGGCTAGAAATTTGCCAATAAACTTCAGCTTACTTTCAGGGCTTCGAATTTCAGTATCTCTGTCTCATGCAGGTGTGGACACATCAGTAAACACTATAACTAGCTCTCATCAGTCAGGTTCAAACCTCAATAAAATCAGAGACAATCTACGATACTTTTAAAAAATTAGTACTGTTAATATGAAACATTAATAAAAGAAGCGAACTTGAGTTAATATACATTTTCTGAAGTAAAAGAAGTCTATAACTCCAATTATAGTCATTATTTATTAAGTGTAATTCACCGGGTCTATATTATATGTTCAAAGAGACTTTTCTTTAAAACATATAATCATCGACAACTAATGAGCGAATGCTCTAAAGCATGAATGGCCACATCTGCAAATCTTTTCCTCGGGAAAAAATTCAGTTGGCCATTATCAGGAATTGCCCTTTTTCCCAACATAGAGCGATCTTGAAGTTGGTATATTTAATTAGGGGGGTGTGGGGGGCACAGTCCTTCATGTCAGGGGGGGTGTAGGGGGTTGAAGCCCCCTACTTGATTAGGGTTTTGAAGTTTGTGTTTTTTGTGTACAGCCCCGTGAATTCTTTCCCAAGGAAAAAATTTGCGGATGTGGCCGTTCACTCTTAAGAGCGTTTGCTCTTTAGGGGTCAATGATTATATGTTCGAAGAAAAGTCTCTTTGAACATATAATATAGACCCATAATTCACCACCTTTTCTGAAAAAGTTACCAGTTTTAGGCGGGATTAAGAGGGATGAGCTAAAAGTTCAGTCAAATTCAGGGCCATCCCTGAAAATTGGGGACAATTGCGAGGTATTATCACAGAAATATTGGCCCCTAAATCTATTTTGAAACTTACAGCTATTACACAATTTGGGACTTTTACTTATAAGTTAGCATCTGGGTGGCCACGGTAGTGCAGCGGTTAGCGTTGCCGCCTCACAGCAAGAGGTTTTCTGGTTCGATTCTCGGCTAGGGTGCCTTCTGTACGGAGTCTGCATGTCCTCCCTGTGGTCATGTGGGTTTCCTCCCAAAGACATGCAGTAGGTGGACTGGACACTCTAAATTCATCCTAGGTGTGCATGTGTGTGCCTTCTGTGGAAGGTTGGGTGCCAGGCTGGCAACTTGACACTGTAAAAACTCCACTGCCAATCATAAGCAGACAGATGATCCTCTGTGGTGACCCTTAACCAGGAAAAGCCGGAAGAAGAAGACTTATAAGTTAGCATCTACATTTGACACAGTAGTAAATGAATGCAAGAAAAATTTTTTTTTTAATTATATTTTAATTTCATCAACATTTTTAATAGCAGTCTTTTTTAGCTTGCTTTGTTTTTAAAACAACAGCAAAATGTCTCAGTCTCTTAACATCTCTCACACTTCCTTGTACATGCAGTAAACTGCCCTGACTCATTATGATAAAACTAATATGTTAACCTACTCTTACATTGTTTTTGCAACATTTGTTTAATCTGAGTCACATTATGCCTTTTAAGGAACTTGCTATTAATTTTGCACTTCAGTTTATACACATTGGTTAGGATTTAGAAAGGGCTATTGCTAGAAATAAGCCCTAATATGGTTTGTTTTCTTCCTTGCTAATTCATAGACAGCTCAGCTGCATTGATTTTGCACAGTCTTTATTATCATTCAAGAGGGATATATCCATGCCCATACTTGAATGCTAATAAGGCATTCCTAGGGAGTGGCCTATCCTGTTTAGCCATGTGGTCTCCCCATGAAATGTCCATATTAAGGGATTTGTGTAGCTGCATAGCTGGATGTGATAATGAACATAGCAGAAATGCTGCATTCCCTTATTGTAGTCAGTGGGACAGACAACATAAAACGTAAGATTAAGTAAATATCTGTGGAGAGGTAGTATGGATTGAGATGTGTGTGTGGCAGTATGTGTGTATATCTGTAGTGGTATGAGTGGTCTTGAGTTTGTGTGTGTGTGTGTGTGTGTGTGTGTGTGTGTGTGTGTGTGTGTGTGTGTATATGCATGGGCGTGTGCATGCCTGAATGTGTGTGTGTGTGGGTGGGGGGGGTTGGTGTAGGCCATACCTCTCAACTCACTTACACTAATGAGCAATGCCTGTTATATGGGGGTACACTAGACACAAGGGCCACTCAAAATATTATTCTAAGTCACTTAAAAAGTTAATAAAACATAAGTTTTTTAGCATGAAGCATTTTCTGAACAATAAGAAATTTAGGGTTAGGACAATAGATACACAAGACACTCCTTAGATATTACTCTAAGTCACTTGAAAAGTTAATCAACAAGTTTTGCAACACAAAGATTTTTTTGAAGAATAAGAAGTGTGAAATTCCCATGTCTGGCAATAACTAACATATAATTTCAATTATTTACAAGAGACTGGGCAAATATAATAGACAAAATCAGGGATTCTATACAATCAGGGACAGCTGAGAGGTATTGAGGAGTGTCCATGTGTGTGTGTGTGTGTGTGTGTGTGTGTGTGTGTGTGTGTGTGTGTGTGTGTGTGTGTGTGTCTCTGTGTGTGTGAATGTGTACATGTGTATGTGACTGTTAATGGTGGAGGTGTCTGTGCCAAAGCCATGCATGGGCTGTTGGTGGTGATCACCACAGGAGAGCACTAATTAGTACCAGTGGTAACACCACGCAATTTAGAGACACACAAATTAGCTGTTAATGAGGTATTTTTTCATTGATACTAAGCATGTCTTAGAATCATGTTTCTCATGACTGCAGAAACCTCATCTTTTGGAGTTCAAAATGGCCACTGTTCTGTGATCACTGCTATCACCTAGGTCTCTGATATACCCTGGATTAAAACAAACCCAGAAGGCAACGCAGAATTAATAATACAGAAATAACTGTATATATTTACTGCTAATATCATCCAGCAAACAAAAGAGGAAGAAAAAGTGACAGATTCAGCTCAGAAACAGCAGGATTAACTAAGATTTCTGTATAACAGCTTAAGTCATGTGCTACTAAGGCCCTGCATCTGACTGCAAGATTGGTAAAACACTATACAGCAAGATGTCAAAAGTGGAAAATAATATGGAAACAACAACAACTAAGACCAAATTCTCAGTACTAGCCTCACCTGAGAAAGACACAACTTCAAAAAGACAAAAGACAGCTAAACAAACTGACAACTCTTCTTCTTCTTCTTTCGGCTTCTCCCGCTTAGGGGTCGCCACAGCAGATCACCTGTCCACTCATGACTGACAACTCTAAAACTACAAATAAATCCAAGACAGACCAGCCAGCTAATCTGGAAGACATAAAATATGCCTTATTACCTATCCAGCAAGCAATAAAGGACTTATTACAATTTCAAACCTTTGGTGACTCATTCAGCTAAATAATATCCAGAATGGAAAAATCTGAGTCCAAAATAATAGAAAATGAAACAAAAATAGACTCTATTTCTCAAAGAACTGATGCCCATGACAAAGAAATACAAAACTTACAAGCAAAAGTAACAGACCTAGAAGCAAGATCTCAAAGGAACAATATCATCATCAGAGGAATACCTGAAACTGTACTTCATAACAACGTAATACCAACAATCAAGCAAATAATACATTCCCTGCTACAGGAACCTGAAGAAATGCAGCAAATAACAATAGAGAGAGCCCACAGAGCCCTGAGGGAAATGCAAACACCACTGAAACCAAGACCTGTCTATATTGAAATATTAAACAACCAAGATGTAAATAAAATCATAATGGCAGCAAAGAAAAAAGGCACACTCACCTGGAATAATAATAAAATCTCCTTTGCTCAAGACCTCCCAATACAAATAACACAAGCAAGACAACTAATATCTCCATACTGCAGGTTCCTAATAGAAAAAAAAATCAAATTCCAGATGAAATATCCAGATCATTTAATCTTCTACATCAAAGAGGTTAAATACATGGTCACTAACCCCAAAGAGGCAAAGAGACATTCCTGGCCATTTTCAAGCAAATTCCACCTTCAGAAGTGAAATAAATCCACAAAAAAATGATAAAGGACCCTTGGGTGAAAAAATGACCCCATTCACGAGCACTCTAGTTGGGATCCAACTCTGAAAGCTTCACCTTGCTGTCTAGGCACTTAAATCCATGATGTGCGCCATGAGGAACACAGGAAAAGGAAGTACAACCTGGATAGGAACCAAAAATCAACTGCCATTTCCGATGCACGAATATAGGCAGGATCCTCCTCCTAGGACATTGGTCTGCAAAATCAGTCCCCCTACGATTTTGAGAGCTCCATTAAGAACAGTCAGATAAAATGGATTTCAGCAAGCTCCAAAAGATGTTACTGCCTGAAAAATGAAAATTGATCCACACCAGCTAAAAGAAGAAAGCTACACCATAGATGTCAACCAACCTGCAAGCAAAACCTTGAAGAAATAAGGTACTGTTGAACTGAACCATTCATTAAAACAGTACACCCAGTACTGTGTAGGTGAATGAAAATCCAACCTTAAATAATAGGCAAGAAATAAACTGTCAGAAACAGACTAGCTCATAGATTAATATTGGGAAAAAAAGGAAAAAAAAATGTTAAATGTTTTATGTAAATACTAGAAATGTGTTAAAAGATCCAGGAAAGAAGTAATCTCAGGAAAATAGTAAAATAACCTAACAATCTTGGGGTAATGTAAATATAGCCTTAATATGTTAACTATAGCAGAAGGACTGTTTGGCTAAGCTGTTTTTTTTCTCTTTTTTTTTCTGTCTCTCTATATTTCCTATCTCTGATAAATAGGTGCCAAGTATATATTTTATAACCCACACAGATCGATGTGGAAAAACATTACAGGCACCAAAGAAGGCCGAAATCTGAATAAATAAAGGGGAGGAAAAAGAAGTCAAATAAAAGAAAAATGTAAAAATGACAAGATTGATTGTTTAACAATATTACTATGGTACATATATTGCTATAAGTTACTGACGAATGTATATTAATATGCTGTTTTAAAAATACTATTAGAATGAATTAGTCACAAGACAAAAACAATACATGCTGTACCTTAAATGCAATACCATAATTGTATAAATAATGGGCAGGATTCACGAAGGCTTGCACGGAGTCTAAGAGTAGTGTAAGACTCCATGCAGCCCTCGCGATCCAGGAACAGCCCGAAATTCCATGTAAGAGACCAGCTAAAATGTCTCTTACACGGACTGGGCATGGATATGCTAATCACCTCACTTGCAGCTGAAAGGCATGCAAATGAGGTAGATTAGCAATCCACGAAGCTCAAAGCACCAGCCGGTGAGCGGGGTAGGGGCTACATAAACCGCAGGGGCTTCCCCTCCATCAACTGCCAGGTCGTGTGTAATGCCCAGGGCATAATAATGAATGTGTGTGCTGGCTGCCCTGGGAGCTACCATGATTCCCATATCTGGCATTTGACGCAGCTGTACCAGACATTTGCCAATGGGGACATCCTACATGGACACCTAGTGGGCGATGCAGGTTATGCACTGGAGCCATAGCTGATGACACCCATCAGAAACGCACACACACCTGAACAGAAACGCCATAATGAGGCACACGCACAAACACGTAATATAATAGAGCGTGTGTTTGGACTGCTCAAGTCATGGTTCCGGTGTCTGGACACATCTGGTGGACCCTTGCAGTACTCACCAACTACATGTACCCAAATTGTCATGGTATGTGCTATGCTACATAATATGATCCTGCAAAAACAGCTGCAGCAGGACCAGCATAGGGCCGGGCCAAACAGCCCCCCACCATTGCCAAGGCCATCACAGGCAGAGCGTGACTCAGAGGAGGAACAACCTGAGCCTGCCCCAGTAGGCAGAAGGAGGCATGCCCAGTATGCCCTGGCCTTGGCAAAGAGGCAATGCATAGCACATACACTGGCTCAGTAGGAACCCTGGGAATGATACCCCTCTCTGACTCACTCATATAAATACAGGGATGCCAAAAATGACATAACCTGCTCTCAAACATGTACAGGGAGTGTAGTATGTGCATCCGACAGAGGCAGCCCTGCAGCACCACCTGAGGCATGATTGCCATGTGTTAAGCAATGTAACACCATGTAGTATATGGAAACTTGATGACCCTGACTAACATCCTACCCTCACCAAGCATGATGCCACAATATGAAGATGAGATGATCAATTGCAATAATTGGCTGAAGTATTGCTGTTAGTCAAAGGGGATCCAATGTGTGCCAGCCTGGGATGACATGCTGAGCATAACATGATGCTCCACCTGCTAGGGGTGGTGTGCACCTATCAGTCCTGGCCTTATAGATAATGGCAAAGGCTGTTGTTACCCACAGCGTGCCTTGAATAGGTAAGGCTCAAAACACAAACCCACCTCCATAGGTATCACAAGGGATAAAAACCTAGATGTAATGCTACCCAATGCCAGAAGTCTAAACAGCAAGATGCATGCAGTCTAAACTCCCCCAGTATGGAGAATGTTGATATCTGTCCTGTAACAGAAAACTGGGTCAAGGCTCACAACAGCACCCTAACACTACCAGGTTACACCTCATACTGTGCTGTACAGCCTCAAAACATGGAACAAGCTGCAAAAGGAGGGTGACTAGCAATAATTGTCAAGGATAACCACACCCCCATGTTGGTACCACAACAAGACGCAGCATGGACTAGCCATGGTCAAGTAACAGTGGCTAAAACTGCATCCCAGTTTATAGCTTGCTACAGACTACCATCCTAATACCAGGAACTGCACTTGGCCTATGTTGGAATACATGAATATATCAAGCCCTCCAAACCACATTATATTGGGTGAATGAAAATACCCAAACATAGACTGGGAGCATTATTCTAGCTCCAACACCCTAGGACAAAGGTTCTTAGAATCCATAAACCAAAATGCTCAGGAACAACGTACCACTCCCACAAGAGGGGTAAGCATACTGGATGTGATAATCAGCGACATGAGTACTGGATGGCAAGATGAGAAGTGTATCCCTCACTGGTAATATCAGACCATAGAGTAATCACACCAGATATACACATCCTGACCACAGTCCCTGGCCAGAAAACCACAGTGAAAAGCATGTGTAAAGCAAATGTTGCACTCCTCCAAACTGATGTGGAATCCATTAAAGGCCCTGTGCAGGTGCAAAATATGGGCTGCACCTCAGAACCTGTTATACAGGCATTCCATGAACACTGCCAGGAATGCATGGATTATGCAATCCCAAATAAAACCAAGACACAATGCCATACACGCAGGCATCTGGCATGGTGGACCCCAGCCATTACCAAACCATGCAAGAGAATGAGGAAGCTACTACATGATAGAGCAGACCTAAAAAGGGAAGTAATCTCTGATCAGTAGTATGGCAATAAAATATGTCCACTCATACAATCCACTAAGGCCAGCTACAACAAGTTGAATCTGTGAATCTTGAGGCAATGTTACACCTGCCCCATGTACACAGACAACCCTCACCTCCCCCCAAGAAATACAAATATATGTGAGAGATGCAACCATTTATTCAAACCGGAGGCTGAGCTATCTCAACTCAGTACTGTCAAAACTAGTCAGGAGGAGAAGGTAACCACACACACCACAAACCCAGTCTCACATAGACCTATCACAACTGCAAACCAAAGACATAAACACAGAAAAACATTCCTGGAGGCTCTAATTACAAACACACCACATCAACAGAGGCCTCCAAAGCAGACACCCAAGCAACCACTACCTCCAAACATAGCACATGCAACACATAGTACAGAAAGCTGGTGTGCCAAACAGTCACAGGCCAGAAGGAGAAACAACATGCCTGATACAGTTGTAATAGGTGACTCCATAGTCAGACACACTGCTGTCCCACTCACCAGACTGAACAAGGGAAAGGGTACAGTAAGCTGCCTGTAGGCTGCTACAATACGCCACAGAACACAAGTACACAGGTCACCCCAAAGCAAGTAGAAATATGATGCAGTCATTGTCCATGCTGGCGTGAATGACCTGAGATGTACCTCCCTGGACTACATGAAGAGAGACATAGATGAGCTCTCCGATTATGTAGTCCAGGCCGGTATGACACTGACCTTGTGCAGCATCCTACCCTCACCAACAATGATGCCACAGTACAAACACAGAATGATCAGCTTTAACAAGTGGCACAATTACTGGTGTCATTCCAAGGGGATCCAATGTCTGTCTGCTTGGGATGTCATGCTTGACAAGCCACTCGGCTGTGCCAGGGATGGCTTGCACCTGTTACCCCTGGGTGTCTGGATATTGGATAAGGCTCTTGCCACCTCCATAGAGCCTTTTGTAGGCAAGGCTGAAAAGACTAACCCACCTCCCTAGAAAACATAAGTGGAAAGAAACATAAGGGTAATGCTGCCCAATGCCAGATGTGTAAACCTCAACATGCATGCTCCCAAGGCCCTCCCCAGTATGGAGAACATTGATGTCCGTGCAGTGACAGAAACCTGCAGCAAGGCTCCTGCCAGCACACCAGCACTACCAGGTTATACCTCATATCATGCGTTATGGCCCCAAAACCTGGACCAAACCATAAAAGGAGGGGGAGTATCCATATTCAGCAAAGATACCCACACGTCCAGGTAACTGACAATGCACGAAGCATCAGAGACCACCCATGTGCAACTAACCATGGGCAAAACTGCTGTACAGTCTGTAGCATGTTACAGACCACACTCTCACACACAGGAACCCCACTCAGCCTTCCAGAAGACACTGGACAGTATGAATGCCTCACCAAATACCAAACAAGGTACTCACAAATTACCACATAGGTGGTAATCCATTATGTATGGAAGGAGTAATCAGGGACCTAGGGACACAAGTGGACAGTAACCTGTCATGTGACACTCACATTGCCAACGTGGCTAGGAAGACCGTCTATATTGGCCACCTTATCATGAAAGGATTCACATCTACATCAACAGAGGTCATTGTGCCCCTATACTGTTCTCTTATCAGGCCCATAATTTAGTACAATGCCTCATTTGGGATGTACCTTACCCGACACCTGCAGCAGTTAGAAAGACCTCAAAGGTACCTCACCAAGAGGATAAAGGGTCTCAAATATATGTCATATGCTGCCTGGCTGTAGACACCCCAGCTGTATGCAGTCACATACTGCCTACACAGAGGCGTTGTATGCCTGTTGTACAAGGCCATGTCCAACACAGGATTAATGGACATGCACCACCCCAGAAAACCCAAATCCATCGGAGCTGTGAGAGTGAGAGATGTCAACCTCAACACATAATGAAATAGGATGTGCTGGAGGGACAGATACATAACCCAGAGGCTCCCTACACCCTGGAATGGAATCCCACTCCATGTTAGGCAGAGCCCCTCACTGACTCTCTTCAACAGGAATCTTGCCAAGTGGATGGGTGATCGTAGATGTACACTGGGGGTCTTCACTGTGTCACGTCCAGACAGAGGCACAGTAAAATAAATCCTAAATGGCCATAATATTCACATAGCAAGGGGTGGCGAAAGCCACACACACTCTGGCTAGGCTTATAAATGCCCTAGGGTGGATAGCCTAGTATGAACCTATGAACCTATGAAGATACAAATTGTACAGGACACTAAGGATAATCACAAGGCTTTCTTAACTGATGGTAGGAACCTTGTTGGGAATTCACAGATATGCTCTGAATCACTCAAATATTACAAACAACATACCAAACACACACACATATTGCCAACATCCAACCTGACAGGTGCAGTGCAACCCCCCCCCCAAAAAAATGCCAAATATCTATCCCAGCAGAGTGCTGGCCCCTGACATTGCAGATGCTGAGGTAACAGCCAGCATCTACAAAGCAAAACACACAGCATCAATGGTACGAGATGGTGTCCTGGGCTGAGTCCAATATGGACTCCAAGAAGAATGGAACACCAAATAACACTACCGCTCAATGTCAGCCTTACCACAGGATATGTACCTAAAGTGCAGTGTACAACAACAGTGGTCCTTCTCCACAAAGGTGTTGCTTGAATGAATACTGCAAACTACCACCCCAGAATCCTGACAAGCGTGGTCTACAAAGCTATGGAAAGGATCAGCATGTACCTCAGACATAAAGATATTGGGGACCTACTGACACTGGACCCTACCCAGTGTGGCTTTCTTAAGTGCAGATCCTTCCCCTTAAACATGTTTGACTCATTTGAAACAGTCATTAAGGTCATTGATGAGGGGAATGTGGTCCACACAGCCTAGCTGGACCTTGCAAAAGGCTTCCATACAATACCACACATGTTCATTATAGATAAGCTCACCAGCTTAAATATAAACCCCTATGTCAGTAGAGGGGTTGCAAACCAGACCAAGGACAGAACTGACATGGTCAGAAATGCTGCAGCCATGTCAGACTACAAACCAGATACAATTGGCATCCCACAAGGCTCGGTCCTGGGACCTCCCTTGTTTGGTATATATGTCCCATAGGTACAGGCCAACATGGAAGGACTGTGTCTGAACAAGTTTGCAGAGGACTACAAATTGGCCACCATATCTGACCCTCCAGCTGACACAAGCATCCCACAAAAGGGCCACATAGAAACAGACAGCTGGTGCCATAGCCATGTCAGCAAGCTAATTGCAGAAAAGTGTATAGTCAACCCCTGTGGATATACAGTAAGTGCCCACCAATTACCACATAGGTGTTAACCCATTAAGTACTTAAGATGTAATAAGAGACCTGGGGACACAAGTTGATAGATATCTTGCATTGGACAAGCATGTGGCTGTAGTACTTACAGAAACATACCATATACCCACCTAATCATGAAGGTTGTCAGATCTAGATCAGGGGAGGTCATTGTGGCTCTGCAGTCATCCTTCATCAGCGTCACAACTGACTACAATGACCCCTGTGGGATGTACCTCAGCAGACACCTCCATCAACTGGAATGACCCCAAAAGTACCTCACCAGGAGTATCAAAGAGCTTGAACAGATGCCATGTGTTGCCTGATTAAACAAACTGCAGCTCCACACACTGCCATACTGCTCACCCAGAGGCAAGCTGTGCCTGATGTATAAAGCCATGTCCAAGCTGGAATCAATGAACATGCTGCACCTTGTACAATCTGAATGGCAGTGAGCTATGCACATGAGAGACCTGAACCCCAGCACTGACATACATAGGACAAGCTGTAATGAATGATCCATAACACAGAAGCCACCCCCACTCTTGAGTAAACTGCCAGTACAGGTTAGCCAGAGAGTCACTCATCGACTCTCCTCAAGTGGAATCTTGATGAGTGGATGGGAGATGGTAGGTTTACCCTGGGTATCACTGTTATGTCACAGGTAGATGGAGGCACAGTATACTAACCATGACATATGTCATGGCAAACTCCAGTTACAATGTGTGTTGAAGGACAAACACACTCTCTGACTAGCATTAGAAATGGCCTAGGGCACATCGCTAGTGTTTGCCAATGTCCACCTATGTTGTGGAATACACTACCAATGTTGGACAAGCCTGGTTTAAGTAGTCCATATCTGAACATAATGCAACATGGTCATATGTGCACAACTGGCCCCTAACCAGTCTGTTGTGCTCACTATGAAAATTTAAAGCAGTGATAGGACTAAAGCCCAGGATACTGTCCACCACAGTGAAAGTACTGAACAAGTACACTATATGGTACTACAGTGTTAGGTCATTATGAAAGGATGTTGACAACTGTATGCAAAGTATCCCATGCAAACCCTGCAGGCACAGTATAATCCCTGTTGTGTTCAAACACAAAGCAGTTGGCCAGTAAGTACACAACATGACACCCAACACACAAACATAAACATGAGATATTGTTGAAGTTCACACTCATCCACAAATGTGGTGGACTGCAGAGTTCAACATATGGAAAGCTCACACTGGGCATGCTCGAACACTTTGATAAATGAGACATATGTCAGACAACATGCCATGGAAAGCCTGAACTGGGCATGCTCACACACTTAGGCCATATCTCAGTTTAGCAGTTGGCCACACATATCTGGTATTTGTATGTGTTATTCCAGGAACCAACCACATTACAGCAATCTGCCCAGTGCACACAGTTAAATGACTACAGAGACATAAGTGATATAGTGGATCCCTCTCATATTCAAACATCTTCCACAGATACACAAGTTGTTCATAGAAACAGGGAATGCTATGGCAATAAAGACCTGCAAACAGTCTATCAGCAACATATATTGTGCATCTGACAATTAAACATATGGGTATAGAGGTCAATACTAGGCTGTTTGCCCTAGGGAATGAAAGCTTAGCCAGAGTGTGCTTGGCATCTGCCTCCCCAGTACAGTAGGCTACTGTGCCACTGTAAAGTAGGTCACATAAGGCACCGTTTGAGGCTAGTGTGCTGTGCCTCCATCAAGCAGGGACACAGTGGTGATCCCAGGGGTTGAATTTGCTATGCCACATCCATGTGGCTGGTGTGTGCTGGAAGAGGGTTGGTGAGGACCTCTAACAGTAAGTGGGCATCAATAACAGACTGAGGGGAGCCTTATCTGCAGTGTCTGGACAATTTCACTGTCAACACTTTGTCATGATGATTATGAGGGATTGAAGTGTCGTGCCAGTACTGTTCAGAGATGTCCTCCCTCTGTGGGCTACTGCTCTGCAATGTATTAGCTCACTCCGTCTGTTGGACAGCTCATATATGGCTGGTGTACACCTGACAGGTGTCCTGTTGTGGAGGAGTCATGGGTATATTTGGGATAGCATGATCAATGCAAACCTTCCACATGCTCATAGAATGCAATTGTCAAGGATTATGCAGAGTGGCCAGTATACTCCCCCAGCATGGGTCCTTTGAAGTCTTCCACCCCAGTCTTCACAAGTGCAAAGTCTGCTTTTGATAAATACACTTTGTTTGCAGTGACAACCTTGCCTGGGGGTGGGGATTGGATATGGATGTCCAGGGAAAGGTGGGCATGGTCAGATATCAACAATGGTGGTCTACCTCTGGTGTGGAACAGTGAGTACCCATGTTGTAGATGGTCAGGTGCAATATGTATTCCCCCTTGTGGCTGTGGTGAGTGCTCCTGCCATAGCACATGGACTCACAAATTGTAGTGGCTGTAGGGTAATGTTGTAGAGGCCTGAGTAGTTCCCACACACAATATACCTGTACCTGACATTAACAACTGGAATGGTGTATGTGAACACCTTCATATCTTGGCACTGTTCCCAGGGAAGCAAAGTGTGTGTCCTGGATGTGGGAGGGGTGGTCTGAACTGGTTGTGTTGTGTGTTACAGGTCCTGTGGTCACGAAGCAGGGTATAAAACATAACCTGCCAGTGCTGATGTGCATATCTGACCCTGAAGTAGGTGGCTGCAAATGCATATATATGCTATCCCCCACCTGACAGGTAGTAATAGATGTACATACCTCTGTATAAATAATGATGTCAGCACCCTATAAATTCTGCAGGTGCAGAAAAGATGCCCAATAATTTGGATAGTGCACTCTGCTAATGCGTCTCTCTCAAGTGTCATAATATAGTTAGGTAGGGGTTTGAATCCTGCAAATGCTCAGTGTGTGTGTTTGGATGAGGGGGGTTAGTGTGTGTGCAATTCTGTGTGAGAAAAATGTCCCTTTTGGCAACTAGGAGAACACACTACAGGATGCACATTCCCCTTTCTAAACACTGATGATGTCAGCACCCTATAAGTACAGCAGGAGAAGGGAAACCTCCCAGTAATGCGAATAGCATGCTCTGCTAATGTGTCTGTCTCGAGTGTAATAACATAGTTAGGTAGGGGTTTGAATCCTACAAATGCTCAGTATGTGTGTTTGGATGAGGGGGGTTAGTGTGTGTGCAATTCTGTGTGAGAGAAGTGTCCCTTTTGGCAACTAGGAGAACACACTACAGGATGCACATTCCCCTTTCTAAACACTGATGATGTCAGCACCCTATAAGTACAGCAGGAGAAGAAAAACCTCCCAGTAATGTGAATAGCATGCTCTGCTAATGCGTCCGTCTTGAGTGTAATAACATAGTTAGGTAGGGGTTTAAATCCTGCAAATGCTCAGTGTGTGTGTTTGGGTGAGGGGGGTTAGTGTCTGTGCAATTCTGTGTGAGAGAAATGTCCCTTTTGGCAACTAGGAGAACACACTAAAGGATGCACATTCCCTTTTCTAAACACTGATGATGTCAGCACCCTATAAGTACAGCAGGAGAATGGAAACATCCCAGTAATGTGAATAGTGCGCTCCGCTAATGCGTCCATCTCGAGTGTAATAACATAGTTAGGTAGGGGTTTGAATCCTGCAAATGCTCAGTGTGTGTGTTTGGGTGAGGGGGGTTAGTGTGTGCAATTCTGTGTGAGAGAAATGTCCCTTTTGGCAACTAGGAGAACACACTACATGATGCACATTCCCCCTTCTAAACACTGATGATGTCAACACCCTATAAGTACAGCCGGAGAAGATAAACCTCCCAGTAATGCAAATAGCACGCTCAGCTACTGCGTCTCGTACTAGTGTCATAACATAGTTAGGTAGGGATTTGAATCTGGCAAGTGTGTGTGTGTGTGTGTGTGTGTGTGTGTGTGTGTGTGTGTGGGGTGGTGGAAGTAGGGTGTGTGCAATTACATGTGTGAGAGAACTGACCCTTTTGGCAACCATTACAACACACCAGCTGCTGCATATTCCAATCTCTACACAGAGATGATGTCAGCACCCTACAAGTACAGCAGAAGAGGGCAAATCTCCCAGTAATGCAAATAGCACACTCTGCTACTGCGTCTCACTACTGTCATAGCACAGTTAGTTATGGCTTTGAATTCCACAAATGCCACATGTGTTTTTGTCACACAGAATGCCCATGTGTGTGGGTTGTTGTTCACAATAATGCATGACATCGATTAAACCAGTAATGGCAAGGCACACATATGATGTATGTGTGTGCCAAATACACATATATACCTGTGACCTTCAATAGTTCCCATGTCTGACGCCTGCCACATGTGAATACATGGTATTTGCACTGGATAACATTATGACTGTGGTTTTCTGTGCAGGTGCTGCATGTGGTATGTATATACAGTGTGAGTTGTATATGGTATCATCCTAGCAGCAGGGATACACATCTGGTCTGGGGCATATAGTCTACATGTTGTTGATGAACAGGTGCTGCATGTTTTCACCTGTTGTGGGAGTGGTAACAAGTTGTTCCATAGCAATGCAGTGACTACATGCTAGGAACCTTTCAGCTAGGGTGTTGTAGCTACAGTAATTCATCAGCATTCAGTAATACTTCAGTATTCTTGGTGAAGGTATGATGCCAACCAAGGTCAGGGTCATACCAGCCTGTGCCACATGCTCAGAGAGCCCTTCTATGTTCCCTATCATGTAGTCCAGGGAGGTACATCACAGGTCAGCCATAGTGGCATGGACAATGACTGAGTCATATGTGTCCATGCCTCTGACTGACCTGTATGCTTGTGTTATGTGGTGAACCATAGTGCCCCACGGGCATATCACTGTGACCTTCACCTTGTCCAGCCTGGTGAGCGGGACCTCACTGTACCGGATAATAAAGGTATCTAACACAACTGTAGCAGGTGTGTTGTCTAGCCATACAGGCTGTGACTGTTTGGCACACAGAATTTGTGTGCTATGTGTTGCACGTGCTGTGTTCCGGCTTAACGTATGCCCGTGTGCCAGCTGCAGAAGTGTCTGCTGCTCAGGCAGGATGCTATTCTGAGGCTCCAAGAATGCCCCAGTGGGTTCATGTGTTTGGATTGCTGTCAGTGTAGGTCTACATCAGACTGGTATTGTAGTCACTGTAGTATTTCATGCCACCTGACAGGTTATGCCAGTACTGGGTTCAGAGTGCTTAGTCCCCAGTTTGGCTATGTGGTTGCATCCCACACATGTGTTGTATGTCCATGTGTAGGGGAGAGGGTTGACTGTGTACATGTGGCAGCTGTGACATTGCCACATGACTCACATATTCCACAACTGTACCATAAAGGTGACTGACAAGTGACCCTTGCACATGCTACCATAGTATTGTGATTGCCATGGTGATTATCAGCACATAGGGCCAATGGAGAACAAGGTACAGAAGGTGAGTATGTGAGGGTGTAGTGCCTGTGATTAGTTAGCACTGGCATATATGACTGCTCACATGGTCAAATGTCAGGTAAGTCATATGCAATGTGTCACAGACAACGTACATGCAAACAGGACAAACAGTGACGTTCTGTCAAGTGAGACATGGACATACATATAGTAAGCTATGCAGATATCACTAGGAATCCACAGAAGCTCCGTAAATCTGCATTGCAGGTGGAATCAGTGTTCCAGGGTAACTGCAAGCAAACATGCATGCAAACAAAGCTACAGTAAGCAGGGCTGCATGTAGTCCATTGTACAACAAACAAGCTGTACCACTTCCAGTAGGTAACAGTGCAAATATACAGGCACTATACACATGTACATGAAAATACATAGGTCAGATGGCCAGGGTCCAGTCTCAGTGCACACAAATGTACAGACCATGTACCATCAGGATGTACAATAACCAGATGGAAACCCAGGTGCTCATACCTGAAGTAATACACATGTCAAATAACAGACACTGAGCCTTCACTCAGTGGTTCCATACTTAGTAGGATGTATGCTACCTGTCCTGCCACCACAGTATCCCTGACATTTATGGGGACTCTCCCTCCTGTGAAAGTTAGTTTTGTGTGTTGGGGCTGTCTAGCATGGTATGAGATGTGAGCTTGCAGTGCTAGGGTGCTCCTGTGTGTCCTGTACCAGTTGTGTAGTACTGCACACATATCAACATCCTCAAACATCCGCATTGCAGAGTCCAGTGTGGGCAACATGCCACTTTCAGTTTACATGTCCATCATTGCATATCAATACTTTCATTACCTTATCCTCTGTGCTACCTATGTATGTGGCCTTCTGTTGACATCCTTACCACTAGTATGCAAACATGTGCAGATGATACACTATGGTACTTACCATGGGTGTAGAAAACAGTACAAGACAATCATACCCTTACTGCATCAGGCATGCTGGGATATACCCACAATTATTTCAGCACACAGTACTGTTAACAACATGATACTATTACTACACGTCTATGTAGTCACCCTATGCGTCAGCAACATGTTAACCTGTACCTGCAGTGATGTTACAGATTGCAGGAGGTGGCACAGTTTCATCATATGCACAGGGTGTGAACTTGGTATGCCTGAGTCTGCCACTGATACCACCAATTGACATGTATGTGTATGTGTGTTGGTGAGGGACAGCAGTACAAGGTGGGGCAATGTTGATGAAGTGTGTGCGTGTATGCGGTAGCCCTAGGTATTGCCAATTCGCATGTGTGTATGGATGCACACAGTTCCACCTCATGGCTGCCATATACCGGTGTTTGTGGACAGCCACAGACTGTACCTGCCAGGTCATACAGATCAGTGTCTCTGGCCACGGACACGGTACCTGTGCCTTGCAGGGGTGCTACGGACCATATCCGGTACTAATCCAGACTGGGTACTGTCATCAGAAGCAGGTGTTCATTGACTGGACACAGATCCCTGTTGGGCCTGTCCAGAGCCACGTGCACGTGGTCTCCTGGGGCGGTCTAATGACAGCACAGACCCAGCATTGCTGGGGCTGCTGCTAGCACTATGGGGGGCAGCGGCCCTGTTGTCATCATGGCGACTGCCAGCTGCTGCTGTTGCTGGCATATGCCCACATCGATGCCTCAACCGTCCACCATTGCCCTGGCTCATGGACATGTAGTTGTGGAACTGATCTAATATGTCCCCACAATGTCTGTCTATGACATCGGTGAAATTACGGATGGAAGCCACAATGTCACACATACTGTCACTCATGGCTGTGCGACATGCTGTCAGCTCCCTCAGACCCTGTCTGGTGTACCATTCCATATGTGACTGTGCCTGCATGACAGCCCGAAACAAAGCTGAGGTTGTAAGACCTCTTTGGGCAAGTCTGACAGGGGCAGTACGCCCACGGATGCTCCCACAAGAACCCCTGGACATCTGTCTGTGTGGTACCATCTCAGGGCCATTCCCATGGCTGCTGTCTGGGGAAGCATGTGCCACAGATACCACATTACCCTGGTCAATGTCCACTGTATCCTGTCCATCACCTAGGGACATTGGTGACAAAGGATGCATTGGCAGGATGACTGTGCGCATTGATGGTGTTGACAGCTGTGTACTGTCAATTGGCTGACCAATGATGGACCCTGGCACACCTTCCTGTGCCATTACACAGATGTCATCATTATCAGTACCCGTGGCACCTGATTCCGGTTCCCTGCTGCATGACATCAGAGCAGCACCAGAACCTGTGGAGGGAAACAGGAAACACAGTTTACAATTTCTACACAATGTTACCAGTGAGGCACACATGCACACATGCACAGGTGCACACATGCACAGGTGCACACATGCACACATGCACACATGCACAGGTGCACACATGCAGACATGCACAGGTGCACACATGCACACATGCACACATGCACACAGTTGCACACTTGCACACTACTCAGTATGTGAGATATCAACACACAGACACAAACACACCTGCATGCATACACAGAGCACTACTGATTGAGCCGAATATTACTATTACTATCAAGACTATTAAAGGTATTATTAATACACACTCACCAGCATGGATAGGCTGCATTGCTGTTACACCAGAGGGACCTGCAGAAGTGAGGAAATTAATGTCAGTGGGCACAACTGTGCCATTGTTACTGAGTATGATACAGGTCAGTAGTACAACAGTTGCATTTCACAGGTCAGCTGCTGATATTGAGAATGTCACACTTGCACATTAAATACTATGATGACAGGTACAAACCAAGGACACACCTCACACATGCATTAACTACCAGTGTACATAACAGTCAACTATACATATGGCATATTACCTGCACGCTCGTAGTCATGGTGCTGTGTGGCTCCAGCCTCCATCATAATGCAGGTCTGCTGCTGTTGTTGTTGTTGGTGGGCTGGAGCCACAACACTTAGGAGTAGTCCCTCCAGTCTGGTGAGTGGGGGATGTGTAGCCACCCCACCATCTGTGGCAACCTGTTGCCTGTGGATATCCGATGCACGCTGATGGACATTTCTGATTAAATCACTGCAGTGATGTCGTACCTGCTCATATGTCCTATTATGCGTGCCTATGTCATTTACCCGATGGACCAGGTCTTGCCACAGTGCAGCCCTCTCCTGCTGATTCTGGCTGGTGCGGGAAAAGAGTATTGCAAAATCCCGCACTAGGCTCTGGTGTATTTCCTCATCCTCGGCTGCAGAGTATGCTGGATTGCGCTGGTGAGCCATGGTCCTGAAAAAGGAAATAAAATGATATCAGCAAAATATGTCAGCAGAATTTGGCACACATACTACACATGCTACTCGACTGTTGTGATACAACATATCTCCCATATATAACATCTGTCTGTCTATTGGTGGATACACATGTTAATGGCCAGGTATCAGTGCTCAGCCAACAACTGTGCAACAGTACCTGGCACACTCCATACGACATACTAACAAACCCCAGCAGTCAGCACACTGATTCAGGTCCAAAGCACCTCCTCACTCTGGGAGTTTGTATCGAGGTACTGTGTGGGGTACATCATCAACTACTGTGATCTGACCACAAACTAATTGCCCTGGATATACATATCCCACCTCCACCACCAGCACAAATGACTACAGTGAATAACATTTCAAATGCAAACTTTACACTTCTTAAGACTGAGATGGTATTATTTAAGCCCACTGGGCCAGTGGAAGCCACAACCCACAATGCTGACTCCTTCACAAATGATTTCTACGGACATCTCCGAGAATGCATGGATCATGCAATCCCATATAAGATCAAGACACTCTCCACAAAGGGAAAGCATCCTGTCTGGTGGACCCCAGCCATAAACAGATTGTATAACAAAAGATGGAAGCTACTGCAAGACAGAGCATAATTTCATAAAGGGAAGGCATGTCTGATCAGCACTAGTAAAGAGCTATGTTCTCTCATACAAACATCCATGGGCAACTTTGAGAGGGAAATCACCGGGGACACTACAGATAACCACAAGGCCTTCTTCAGTTATGTTAGAAACCTGGTCAGAAACCCTCCAATATGCTCTTAGTTAGTACACAACAACAAATAATTCACTGAATCCACAGATATTGGCAACATTGTGGCAGACAGCAAATTAAGAAACCAACTGGGAAGTCCAACACAGAAAGAATATATAGCTAACGAGCTATTCAAGAGTCCCAGTAAAACGAAAAAACCGCACAGCCACTGATACTGACAATCTCTCTCTTTATTTTTCACATAATAAAAAACTGCTTCTGTTTAGGTTAGCTTTCATCTACTCACATAGATTTCATCAGAACCCACTCTAACCATTGTTTGTTTTTTTTATATTATATGATAATCATTAATTCATTTATTAAAAAAAACACTCATCACTTAATTATTATTTAAATAAACACTGTGCTGGATTCCCTACTACTGACTGTCTATAATGTACTAACTACTTTAAAAACTACTAACTAACAAACACACTTAAAAAATATGTATTTTTAATAGGTTCAGTGCAATTTTCCCCCCTCCCTCTCCCCCAAACGAAGACATACTTATCCCAGCTGAATGTAACCTCCCTGTCATCACAGATGTCCAAGTGAGAGCTGCCCTCAGAAAAGCAAAAAACACAGTATCAATGGGACCTGATGGTATCCCCAGTTGCATGCTATATGAACTCCAAGAGGAGCTAAACCCGCATATAAAAGTGCTATGTAACACTAGCCTGACTACAGGATATGTACCTGTACACTGGCGTACAGCAGCAGTGGTTCCACTCCACAAAGGAGGCACCTCTACATACCAATACAATACAACACAATACAATACAATACAATACAATACAATACAATACAATATGCTATTGCACCTGGGACTACAGCAGCATACTGTTCTGCTACACTGACCATTGTGACACATGTGATGTGATGGTACCTGCTCCTGTCAAACAGTTACACAGGGTGACTCATATGGCATATTACCTATCTGACTAACATTCAGCAGGGGTATGTGTGACATGTACTCATGGGGAGTCTTGCTTCTTAATGCTGTGTGGTTTATTGCAGGGTATGTCTTATCTGTGGGTAGGAACCTGTACCTCCACCATGTGCTCTCTACTGTGGTGTCAAGGATGACACACAGCAGTCATTTAGGTTGTGGATGGTGTGAGGTGTTACTATTGTTGTTGGACATCTGTCATGGGTGTGACTTAAGTATGTAAATCCAGGAGTGGTAACCTCTATGTGGGTAGTATGTGTGCACTCTGTGGTGTTGTCAGTCACTGTGCATTGGTAATGTGTTTGAGTGCATTGTCACAGTGTCATACATGTCACTGTGTCCTTCTCCATATCTGTAGCTGTCATGTGAGGTACATACCGTGGCAGCCATTGGGTGGTGTGGAGGGGTACACTGGCCTACATGTCCTTAGCTGACACACCATGTCTGCTGACACATACCATGTACAGGTATTCCAGGAATAGTGTGCCACTGTGACTATCATGGGGGGACTATTGTACACATTTATGACCCAGTTCACCCCTGACACATGCAGTGGTGGGCAGCCAATCACATATCTGGTGGTTACTGGTGTAGATGATTTGAAATGGGGTATGGTACTCCAGTTTCGACCCTGGTGTTCACGCCATGCCTTTGTCACCAGGCACCTGTTGCAATACATCTGTACACATGTGCCTCACTCAGAATATATATATATATATATATATATATATATATATATATATATATATATATATATATATATATATATATCTATATATATATATATATATATATATATATATATATATATATATATATATATATATATATATATATATATATATATATATATATATATATATATATATATATATATATATATATATATATATATATATATATATATATATATATATATATATATATATATATATATATATATATATATATATATATATATATATATATATATATATATTTATATATATATGTATACATATACATATATATATATATATCGATGTACATATATTGCTATAGATATGGAGAGGGAGTGTGACAGAGAGGGGGTGAGAGTGGCAGAGGGGGTGGGACAGGGGGAGTGTGAGATAGTCATATGCAGTCATATCTGTAGATAGTCAGATCTGTCTGTCTATGTATATGTATCTACATATATCTATATCTGTATGTGTGTATTACATATATATGTTTGTACATATTCTATCTATCTACATTTGTCTATGTATTCCTACATCCCTCTCTATCTATGTATACATATATGCATATTATATATATATATATATATATATATATATATATATATATATATATATATATATATATATATATATACATACATACATATATTGACATACATACGTATCCATATGATAGATAGGTATATCAACATGTTTGTTTACAAAACTGTATACACACACTAACATACTGGTAAACATACATAACTATGAAACCTACTTTGTACATTGCACTACAACCTACATTCAACCTACATTGATATGCGCACATAGATGCCCTCACATGCATATGTATGTACAGCCTTCACTGTTAGTTGCTGTATGTCCCCTGCCCTATGCACATCTTCATATACATATAGATACAGACCAATGACACATATGGAGGGTTCACAGTATGTAGACTTTTAAAGTATTACTTTACATTACCTGTGTTTGTCACAGCTGCTTGCGTTGCCTTTTGGATCGGTGTCCTGCTGCTGATCAAGTTGACAGATGTCAGCTTTCTAGTAGGTTTTGTCAAGTGTTTTTGTTTGTGTATTCTCTCTCTCTCTCTCTCTCTCTCTCTCTCTCTCTCTCTCTCTCCCTACCTCCAGAGGGTGCAATGAAAGTATTGCATGTGTGGACTGGGAGTACAGCATGCTTTTGTAGGTATCTGCATATGTCCATGTGATGGTCTCTGCACCAATTGTTAGCCAGCATTTGCTAATTGCATGCAACCAGTTGTGTACTGATTGCAGTTCTCTCTGTGATTTCAGAACAGTGTTATAAAAAGGTATGTGAGATAGGCGTAGCCCTTTCAGAGTTTAAGGGCAGGTATCATGCTGGTATGCTGTGGACACTGTTCTGTGAGTGTAAAGGTTAGTATCTCTCTCATATTTCCGGCTGTGTTGTAGATTAACATTTCTCCATTCATTTCTCCAATTTCCTGTATTAATTGTGTATGTACACTGACACCTAAGACTACTACTACTGTTAATGTGGGTGTGTGTGCTTTCCTGTGGGACATGTGGTGTAACTGGTATATAGCAGTGGCTCTTGCACTTTGTTGCTATGGCTTCAATATTTGCCCTTTACATTCACTACTTGTATGCCTGCTAGGTGTCTTGACTGTAGTGTGTTGCTGTGGCTTTCCTATTTTCCATGTACATTCACACCTTGGAATGCTTGCTATATCTGATAGGGTGTTACTGCATGCAGTGTGGTCTGGCCATGGTGTGGGCCTTGACATCTATTAGGGTATTTGAGTATGCTGCTGAGCAGGCCCCAGAGACTCTCAGGTGCATCTTTTATCTGCCTCATGGAATGGTACATATCATTGAGGTACACCCATTAAATTGTCTGGTATTCTGCAGTTGTGACTGTGGGTTAGCATGAGCACATGTATTACTACACTATTTCAGTACTTCATAGTTACCATTGCATGTTTTGTAACACCTTTCTGCCTACTGTTTGTACATTTCACAGGGAGTCTGTGGGGCATCCCTGTAACTCAGTCACTGTTGCTATGTCTAGGATCTTAACTATTCAAATATGGCAGTGTCAGACCTCTCAAGTGTGCAGATATTTGCAGGCTGTCCACATTTTTGCCTCATATTTTGGTCCATATCTCATAAACAGCTTTTTCTGGTAAATCACTCAGGGCTCAAGTCAGACTATAGTGACAAACATTTCAGTTTCAGACTTCGTACCCTTCTAAACATCCAACATAATGCAAACCTGTTACTCTCTCAACTGTCTAAGTTTGTCAGAGCAATATTTGAAATGTGTCCCTGTTTTGGGGCCTTTGCTCCACATTTTTTATTACTTAGTCCAGATGTGTTGCTCTAAGAGGTTGTGGGGTATGGGCAGTGATTATTCTGCTGTGAGTACGTGTGGCTTGCAAGGTGCTACAGTGACATTATTACCTACTAGCTACCAACTAGCATGGCTGTTTATGTTCACACACACTACTGTTATAGAAATCCACTACATTTGACAGTAAATATACATGACATGCTTTGTGTACTACACATCCTATATTCCCTTTACATTCATTCCTACTATTGCATGATATATTTATTGTAGCACAATGTTCTTATATAGCAGTCATGGCTTAGTGGTAAGTCATGCAGACTACTGTTTCCAAGGTCCTGGGTTCGGGACTGACAGTGGGATTTTATTTTGCTTTTGAGCAGATTACAGGCCTTGTCATTCAGAGTGACTAAGGCACTTTTAAGCAGTTGTAAGCGGGTTAGCGCTGGTTTGCACGGAGCTCACACATGTGCACTGGCATTTAGCTCTGCGCACACAAGCGCATACCCGCTTACAACTGCTTAAAAGTGCTTACTCTTGAGCACACCCGCGCTAATTTCTTTGAAAGAAATGAAAATGGGGAGACAGGAAAGTGGTGAAAAAGGGGTCACAAAGAGGGTAGGACAGTAGGGAAACAAGCTCAGGTTTTTCAGGAAGGATGTAGGTAAGGCCCATAGCTGCCCATTTCTTCATCAGCAACAGCTGTGCATATGTTTGTAATTTGGTGTGACATTTGAAACCTTCCACCCCTGAGAGAGGTGTAAGGACAACAATAATACTTGTTGTACAGCCAATTGTAATTGACAGTTTACATGTCCAGCAGACATGTCTGCAAAATGGGCAGCTATGTATGGGGCGTAATTTTTTTGTGGGTACAGAGTGCCCTTTTTTTTTCAGGTGAGAGTGGTATGTCAGGTACAGGAAGTCGGTATAGCTAGGGAGGTAGGTTGGGTAGGTTAACAGACAAGACAAACAAGACGCATACAGAGGCGGTGTATGACATATGTGGGGGGGGTTACACAATTGACGGGGACGAATGTTTGGATATCTTGAGCCCATGAATCCACAGATGGCAACAGTGGAACTGAGATCCCCACCCATGGGCAGTTGCCACTGTGCCTTCACTGCCCAGGATGGGGCTGTGCTGGGGGCTGTGTAGGCTGGGCAGCAGGCACGCCCGTGAGTTCTGCCACCCATGCCTCAAGCTGGCGTAAGGGCCCAAGAACAGCATCCCGGATCTCCCTACACACCACAGTCCTGACATTACGGAGGGTGAGTGGATGTTCTCCTCT